>NC_087154.1:15361517-15614017 GCF_035594125.1 Scylla paramamosain
CAGCGGTAGCAACAGCGGGAGCAGCAGCAACAGCGGGAGCAGCAGCAGCAGCGAGAGCAATAGCAACAGCGGGGAAAAACAGCAGCAGCGGGAGCAACAGCAACAGCAGGGACCAGCAGCAGCAGCGCAGCAGCAGCAACAGCGGTAGTAACAGCGGGAGCAGCAGCAGCAACAGCGGTAACAAAAGCGGGAGCAGCAGCAACACCGGGGAGCAGCAGCAGCAGCGGGAGCAACAGCAACAGCAGGGAGCAGCAGCAGCAGCGGGAGCAGCAGCAGCAGCAGGAGCAACAGCAACAGCGGGGAGCAGCAGCAGCAGCGGGAGCAACAGCAACAGCGGGGAGCAGCAGCAGCAACGGGAGCAACAGCAGCAGCAGCAGTATTACCAGCAGGGGAAGCAGCAGCAGCAACAGCAACAGCAGCAGCAGCAGCAGTGGGAACAGCAGCAGCAGCAGCAGGAGCAGCAGCAGCGGGAGCAGCAAGAGCAGCAGCAGTAGCAGCAGCGGGAGCAGCAGCAGCAGCAGCAGCAGGATCAGCAGCAGAAGCAGCAGCAGCAGCAATGGGAGCAGCAGTGGGAGATGTAACGGGAGCAGCAGCAGCAGGAGCAGCGGGAGTAGGAGCAGCAGCAGCAGCAGCGGGAGCAGCAGCACGGTAGCAGCAACAGCAGCAACAGCGGTAGCAGCAACAACAGCAGTAACAGCGGTAGCAGCAACAGCAGCAGCAACAGCAGTAGCAGCAACAGCAGCAGCAACAGCGGTAGCAGCAACAGCATCAACAGCAGCAATAGCAGCAGCAGCAACAGCAGTAGCAGCAAAAGCAGCAACAACTGCGGTAGCAGCAACAGTAGCAACAGCAGCAGCAAGAGTGGTAGCAGCGGTAGCAGTAGCAAGAGCGGTACCACCAATAGCGGTAGCAGTAACAGCAGCAGCAACAGTAATAGCAGCAGTAGCAGCAGCAACAGAAACAGCGGTAGCAGCAGCAGCAGCAGCAGCAGGAGTAGAAGCAGCAGCAGCAGGATGAGTGGTAGCAGCAACAGCGGTAGCAACGGTAGCAACAGCAGCAGCAGCAGCAACAGCGGTAGCAGCAGCAACAGCGGTAGCAGCAACAGCAACAGCAACAGCAATAGCAGCGGTAGCAGCAGCAGCAGCAACAACGGTAGCTCTAGCAGCAGCAGCAACAGCGGTAGCAGCAGCAGCAGCAGCAACAGCGGTAGCAGCAGCAGCAAAAGCGTTAAAAGCAATAGCAGAAGCAGCAGTAACAGCTGTAGCAGCAGCAGCAACAACAACAGCGGGAGCAGAAGCAGCAGCAGTAACAGCGGTAGCAGCAGCAACAACGGGAGCAGCAAGAGCAGCAGCGGTAGCAGCAACAGCGGTAGCAGCAGCAATAATAGCAGCAACAGCGGTAGCAGCGGTAGCAGCAGCAGCAGCAGCAGCAGCAGCAGCAGCAACAGCGGTAGCAGCAGCAGGAACACCGGTAGCAGCAGCAGCAACAGCGGAAGCAGCAGTAGCAGCAGCAACAGCGGTAGCAGCAGCAACAGCGGGAGCATCAGCAACAGCAGCAACACCGGTAGCAGCAGCAACAGCGGGAACAGCAGCAACAGCAGCAACAGCGTTAGCAATAGCGGGAGCAACAGCAACAGCGGTAGCAGCAGAAACAGCTAGAGCAACAGCAGCAACAACGGGGAGCAGAAGCAGGAGCGGGAGCAACAGCAACAGCGGGAGCAGCAACAGCAACAGCGGGGAGCAACAACAGCAACAGCGGTAGCAGCAACGGGGAGCAGCAGCAGCAGTGGGGAGCATCAGCAACAGCGGGGAGGAGCAGCAGGAGCAGCAGCGAGAGCAGCAGCAGCAGCGGGGAGGAGCAGCAGCAGGAGCAGCAGCGGGAGGAGCAGCAGCAGCAGCAGGAGCAGCAGCAGAAACAACAACGGTAGCAGCAGAAGCAGCAACAGCGGTAGCAGCAGCAGCATCAACAGCGGTAGCAACAGCGGGAGCAGCAGCAGCAGCAGCAGCAACAGCGGTAGCAACAGCGGGAGCAGCAGCAACATCGGGAACAGCAGCAGCAGAGAGAGCAACACCGGTAGCAGCAGCAACAGCGGGAACAGCAGCAACAGCAGCAACAGCGTTAGCAATAGCGGGAGCAACAGCAACAGCGGTAGCAGCAGAAACAGCTAGAGCAACAGCAGCAACAACGGGAGCAGCAGCGGGAGCAACAGCAACAGCGGGAGCAACAACAGCAACAGCGGTAGCAGCAACGGGGAGCAGCAGCAGCAGTGGGGAGTAGCAGCAGCAGCGGGGAGCAGCAGCAGCAGCGGGGAGCATCAGCAGCAGCGGGGAAGAGCAGCAGGAGCAGCAGCGAGAGCAGCAGCAGCAGCGGGGAGGAGCAGCAGCAGGAGCAGCAGCGGGAGGAGCAGCAGCAGCAGCAGCAGCAGCAGGAACAGCGGTAGCAGCAGCAGCAGCAACAGCGTTAGCAACAGCGGGAGCAGCAGCAGCAGCAGGAACAGCGGTAGCAACAGCGGGAGCAGCAGCAACAGCGGGAACAGCAGCAGCAGAGGGAGCAACAGCAACAGCGGAGAGAAGCAGCAGCAGCGGAAGCAACAGCAACAGCGGGGAGCAGTAGCAGCAGCGGGAGCAACAGCAACAACAGGGAGCAGTACCAGCAGCGGGAGCAGCAGCAGCAACAGCGGTAGCAACAGCGGGAGCAGCAGCAGCAAAAAAGGTAGCAATAGCGGAAGGAGCAGCAACAACGGGGAGCAGCAGCAGCAGCGAGAGCAACAGCAGCAACGGGAAGCAGCAGCAGCAACAGCGGTAGCAACAGCGGGAGCAGCAGCAGCAACAAAGGTAGCAATAGCGGAAGGAGCAGCAACAACGGGGAGCAGCAGCAGCAGCGAGAGCAACAGCAGCAGCGGGAAGCAGCAGCAGCAGCGAGAGCAACAGCAACAACGGGGAGCAGCAGCACCAGCGAGAGCAGCAGCAGCAGCGGGAGCAGCAGCAGCAGCAGCAGCAGCAGTGGAAGCAGCAGCAGCAGTAGCAGAGGGAGCAACAGCAGCATCAGCAGAAGCAAAACCAGCAGCAGCAGCAGCAGCAACTGCAGCAGCAACAGCGGTAGCAGCAGCAACAGCGATAGCAGCAACAGCGGTAGGAGCAACAACTACAGCAACAGCGGTAGCAGCGATAGCAGCAGCAGCAGCAACAGCAGCAACAGCGGTAGCAACAGCAGCAGCAGCAGCAACAGCGGTAGCAGCACCACCAGCAACAGCGGTAGCAGCAATAGCGGTAGCAGCGATAGCAGCAGCAGCAGCAGCAGCAACAGCGTTAGCAGCAACAGTGGTAGCAGCGGTAGCAGCAGCAACAGCGGTAGCAGCAACAGCGGTAGCAACAACAGCAGCAGCAACAGTGGTAGCAGCGGTAGCAGCAGCAACAGCAGCAACAGCGGTAGCAGCAACAGCAGCAGTAACAGCGGTAGCAGCAACAGCGGTAGCAGCAGCAGCAACAGCAGCAACAGCGGTAGCAGCAGCAGCAGCAGCAACAGCGGTAGCAGCAGGAGCAGCAACAGCGGTAGCAGCAGCAACAGCAGCAACAACGGTAGCAGCAGCAACAGCAGGAACAGCGGTAGCAGCAGCAACAGCGGGAGTAGCAGCAACAGCAGTAACAGCGGTAGCAACAGCGGGAGCAACAGCAACAGCGGGGAGCAGCAGCAACAGCGGGAGCAACAGCAGCAACAGCGGAGACCACCAGCAGCAGCGGGAGCAACAGCAACAGCGGGAGCAGCAGCAGCAACAGCGGGGAGTAGCAAAAGCAACAGCGGTAGCAACTTCGGGTAGCAGCAACAGTAACAGCGGTAGCAACAGTGGTAGCAGCAGCGGGGAGCAGCAGCAGCAGCAGCAGCGGGTAGGAGCAGCAGCAGCGGGGAGGCAGCAGCAACAGCGGGAGCAACAGCAGCAACATCAGGGAGCAGCAGCAGCAGAGGGAGCAACAGTAACAGCTGTAGCGGGACACAAGTCACCGCTCCTAGCACTCCGTTTTCTGTTATATTCACCCTTCCGTTTTCGCTCTCTCTACTGCACAGGCTTTTGTCTTTCATCTCTTCTTTCATCACTTTATACATATTTCCTACTTGTACACATTCTGTGCACGCTCTTTGACACATGTGTTACACATCTTCTCAATACATCTTATTACTCCTTTCTTCACACAGACATACACACACACATACACTCTTTTTTTCTATAATTTTGTGTGTGTCGTTTGTTATGTTAAGTAATTTTTGTATATATTGTTCATGTTTTTGCTGAATAAACAGAGAATACCCAGGCAAAATTTCCTTTGCCAGAGCTACACTGTTATGACACTGGAAATTGTTACCCTTCAAGGACTAAACACTGCTATGACCAAGAGTCATAGTTGGGAGCCTACACTTCTCGCTTGAGCAACTTCCGGGCGGCCAAGTAGCACCTCACCTTCGCTACAATTGGTGACCCCGTTGTTCCGGAGTGAGCAGCCAAGTCCACCCTGCTGCTATCCTCCAACCACCTGGCCAAGGCGACGCGGTCGGCTACGGGCGAATCTTCCGGCAGCTGCCCCTTCGCCGGTGTCGCCGCCTCCAGCAGCAGACTCCGGCCGCCACCCCGCCGGCCGCCGCCCCCAGCCGCCCGTATGCCGCCCCCCGCCGCCCGGCCGCCCTCACGGCGCCCCACCCCACGTCACTCTCCAGCTGGCCCTCGCCACTGGCCAGCAGTCTCTCCCAGTCGCGGACGCTCCTCCACGTAACTTCTGCCGGCCCCTCCAATTTCCTGCTGTTACCTGGAGCCCTCCTACTGGCCTCGTCCTGCCTCCATCTACAGCTCTTCATTGGGGATTACCTACGGTCCATCGCCCAGGATTAACACTGTCATCCGTGGATTACTTACAGTGCGGTGCCAAGGATAACGTACAGTTCGTTCAGTGGTGAGTGAAGTGACATTGCCCCAATTCGGCATCTCTCACCGCTGTGGCACCCGGTCACACCGGCGCCTCACGCCTTCACTCCTCACCGCTGTGGCTCCCGGACTTTCCGGCGCCTGTAGTGTACTTTACACAGTCACGTGGTGGTCCACTCAGCACAATGCCTGATGACGTCGACTCCGTAGCCTCCATCTCAGCAGAAGACAGTGCCAAGCAACTTGTTGAGCTCGTCTCACAGCTTATACTTGAAGTGAGAGATCTTCGGAGAGAGGTCAGAGAACGCTCATGCTCACGTTCGCGTTCTTCCTCCAGTCACCACTTCCGGCGCCGCCAGCGTTCAAAGAGTAAGACGCCGGAGACTTCTAGTTTCTGCTACTACCATGAAGAGTTCGGGAAAGACGCAAGAAATTGTAAGGCTCCCTGTACCTTCGCCAAGTCTTTAAACCCCAACAGCGAGCACTAGCGGCGCATAGTGTTCGCGACACCTCGTCTGCGCTACTGAAGTTGTATGACCCTCTCTCCCGGACCAAGTTCCTCATCGACTCTGGTGCAGACGTCAGTATTCTCCCTGCCCCTGGTGTACACCGGACGTTACCTCCCCTCCTTCACCTTCACGCCGCCAATGGTACGGAGATTCCTGTGTACACGCGACGCACCTTGCAACTTCACCTGAACCTCCGCCGTACCTTCAAGTGGACGTTCTACGTAGCAGCTGTCACGCAACCAATTCTAGGTGCTGACTTCCTCCGACATTTCGGTCTCCTAGTGGACATCAAGGGTCGGAAGCTGCTCGATCCTCTCACCTCAGTCACAACAAAGGGACAGGTCACTCATGTTGATAGCACACAGATCTCCCTCGTCAAGGCAGACCACCAGTTCTCCTCCCTGCTGAAGTCCTTCCCTACGCTGACGCAGCCGTACTCAGCCAGCAAGCCGGTCACACACCACGTCTCGCACCACATCGAGACCAAGGGACCTCCTACCCACGCCAAGGCCCGCCGCCTAGCTCCAGAGCGCGCCAGACAAGCCAAGGCAGAGTTCGAGTCCCTCATTCAGTAAGGCATCATACGGCCCAGCTCCAGCAACTGGTCTTCCGCTCTCCACATCGTGCCTAAGAAAAATGGCGAACTACGACTATGTGGAGACTACCGCGCTCTCAACTCGCGCACCGTCGAGGACAGGTACCCAGTGCCTAACATCCAGGAGTTCTCTTCTCAGCTCTCCGGATGCACCTACTTCTCGAGGATCGACCTTGTGAAAGCTTTTCACCACATCCCCGTCCATCCAGCGGACATTCCGAAGACTGCTCTCATCACACCCTTCGGATTGTTCGAGTACGTCAGGATGCCCTTTGGTTTGAGGAATGCCGCTCAAACCTTCCAACGCTTCATTGACGAAGTCCTTCGAGGTCTCCCCTTCTGCTTCGCGTACATCGACGACCTCCTCATCGCCAGTCCTGACGCAGAGACGCACCAACAGCACCTCCAGCAAGTACTCACCCGTTTGCAAGACTACGGGGTGCAAGTCAACGTCGACAAGTCTGTGTTTGGAGTCCCCTCCATCACCTTCCTTGGCCACACTGTCTCCTTGGAAGGCATCACTCCACTGCAAGAAAAGTGCGAGTCCATCCAGAACTTCCCCAAGCCTACAACACAGCGCCAACTCAAGCAATTCCTGGGGATGCTGAACTACTACAACCGCTTCATCCCCAGCTGCTCACTACTTCTTCAGCCGCTCTACGCGATGATCAAGCCTTGCAAGAGAGGACAGTCCATCTCCTTAGTCTGGACTCCAGCCACTGAGGAAGCTTTCACAGCAGCAAAACAAGCTCTCAGCTCCGTCTCACCTCTCAGCTTCCCTGCCCCAGATGGCATCATCTCTATCGCCACAGACGCTTCTGACATCGGCATCGGAGCAGTTCTACAGCAGTATGTCGACGGAGGTTGGAAACCGCTCTCTTTCTTTTCAAAGAAATTCAACAAGGCGGAATCCAAGTACAGTACTTACGACAGGGAACTTCTCGCCGTCTACAAGGCCATCAAGCGTTTCCGGTACTTCGTGGAAGGTCGCAACTTCCATGTATACACCGACCACAAACCACTCACTTCGAAGTCCCTGCACATCAAGACATCCTGTTCACCGCGACAACTGCGTCACATCGACTTCATCTCGCAGTTCACCACGGATTTGCGCTACGTCAAAGGTGAACACAACGCCCCAGCTGATGCTCTCTCGCGCAACATCTCTGCTGTGTCATCTTCTCCCATCGACTACACTGCCATCGCTGCTGACCAGGCCAACGATGAAGAGCTGCGGCAACTCCAAGACAACCCCGCACTACAGATGCAGAAGATACAACTCCCAGGAACCACAGTGCACGTTTACGCTGACACTTCCACCGATTCCTGTCGGCCCTACCTGCCGAAGACCCACCGGTATCGTGTTTTTTGTCAGCTGCACGACCTCTCCCACCCTGGCATCCGAGCATCTCAGCAGATGATGACCTCACGCTTCATCTGGTCTGGCATCAACAAAGACGTTAGGCTGTGGACCCGCACATGTGTCAAGTGCCAAGCCTCCAAGGTGTGGCGACACACACACTCTCCTGCGGCCGCCTTCACTCCAGTCTCTTCACGGTTCGACCACGTGCGTGTCGACCTCGTTGGACCACTACCCTACTCTGACGGTTACCGGTACCTTCTCACCTGCGTCGACCGCTTCACACGCTGGCCGGAAGCTGCACCTTTGGCTGACATCACAACGGACTCCGTCGCACGTGCCTTCATCACTACTTGGATCTCCAGGTTCGGTGTCCCTCTCAGCCTCACTTCTGACCGTGGCAGCCAGTTCGAGTCCAGTATGTGGGACAAGGTGATGTCACTACTAGGCATCCAACGCTTCAGGACAGCCAGTTACCACCCGGAGGCAAACGGCACCGTTGAAAGATTCCACCGTCAGCTGAAGTCTTCCTTAGCTGCCTCTGCCACACGTGCAGACTGGTTCCAGGCACTTCCTCTCGTCCTCCTTGGCATACGGACATCACTAAAGGAAGACCTACACCACTCCTCCGCCGAGCTCGTTTATGGTACCAAGCTCAGGTTACCTGGCGAACTCCTAACTCCTGCACCTCGCTCTACTCCTTGCAGCGTTCAGGACTTTGCTACCAACCTCTCTGACTTCATGCAGCGTCTGCAGCCTGTCCAGCCTCGCCCGTCTCCCTCCAAGACTTTTGTCAGCCAGGATCTGGACACTTGCACGCACGTGTTCGTCAGGGTTGACGCTGTGAAGAAGCCCCTGCAGCAGCCCTACCAAGGCCCCTTCAAAGTCCTGAGCAGGAGGAGAAAGACGGTCACTGTGGACAAGGATGGTAAGGCTGACACCATCTCCATCGACCGAGTCAAGCCTGCCTACCTCCTTCACAGTGACCCGGCCGTCATCAACACCATCGGCCAGAACGTCGCCACCAACACCACTCGGCACCAGAAGACGGTTACGTTCCTCCTCCCTCGTCACTAGGGGGGGAATACTGTAGCGGGACACAAGTCACCGCTCCTAGCACTCCGTTTTCTGTTATATTCACCCTTCCGTTTTCACTCTCTCTACTGCACAGGCTTTTGTCTTTCATCTCTTCTTTCATCACTTTATACATATTTCCTACTTGTACACATTCTGTGCACGCTCTTTGACACATGTGTTACACATCTTCTCAATACATCTTATTACTCCTTTCTTCACACAAACATACACACACACATACACTCTTTTTTTCTATAATTTTGTGTGTGTCGTTTGTTATGTTAAGTAATTTTTGTATATATTGTTCATGTTTTTGCTGAATAAACAGAGAATACCCAGGCTAAATTTCCTTTGCCAGAGCTACACTGTTATGACACTGGAAATTGTTACCCTTCAAGGACTAAACACTGCCATGACCAAGAGTCATAGTTGGGAGCCTACACTTCTCGCTTGAGCAACTTCCGGGCGGCCAAGTAGCACCTCACCTTCGCTACACAGCGGGAGCAGCAGCAGCAACAGCGGGGAGCAGTAGTAGCAACAGCGGTAGCAACAGCGGGGAGCAACAACAGCAACAGCGGGGAGCAGCAGCAGCAACAGCGGTAGCAGCAGCGGGGAGCAGCAACAGCAACAGCGGGGAGCAGCAAGAGCAACAGCGGGTAGCAGCAGCAGCAATAGCGGTAGCAACAGCGGGGAGCAGCAACAGGAACAGCGGGAGCAGCAACAGCATCAGCGAGAAGCAGCAGCAGCAACAGCGGTAGGAACAGAGGGGAGCAGTAACAGCAACAGCGGGGAGTAGCAGCAGCAACAGCATTACTACTACTCCTACTACTACTACTACTCCTGCTGCTGCTGCTGCTGCGTCGTTAACCTGAGTTAACGACGCTTGATTGAACACAATTCCACATATTGATGAAACGATTGAAGAAAAATGTTTGGCTTCATTTGTTTGAAATCGCTTACCTATTATTTGCTATTGTTTCTTGTAATATTAGAGATGTTGAGTCTTAGGAAGAATTCGGGTCTCATATTTGTGAAACCCTTAAAAGTTTAGTAAAGCAATATCAGATCCCCTCTTAGCCTGCGTTTGGATAGGGAGAATAAATCTCATTGTTTAAGACGTTTTCTTGTAGGGTTTATTGCGAAGCTTTCAAGTAATTTTCGTTACTCTACTTCGTATTGTCTTTTTTTCTAATTTCTCAATATTCCTTCTGTTTTAGGATGACAAAAACTGTACATTGTATTCAAGATGAGGACATACAAGTGAGTTGTACAAGGCCATATTTTTTTTTTTCAGATTTCAATGTGAAAGATCAATGAAAACTACTAATTCATTGGCAATTTCAATGACTTCGGTGCAGAGTTTGCTTGGTTTAAGATCTATTGTCACTAAAACTCCCAGATCTTTCTCAGGATCCAAACTTTTGATGGGAGGATTACTTTTTTTTTATTTTCCTGCACATTACTATTTCCGTTACTTCATACGTGGCATTTATCAAAATTAAATTTATAAGACACATTTCAGATCATTCATTGAGAGTGTATACATCATTTTGCAAAATTTGACGTTGATTTGGTGTCAGTTTTGTTAGCAATTTCAGTATCTGTGAATTTTGACAGTTTACTTCTGATTTCTTCGTTTATATCATTGATATATATTATGAAGAGGATCGGTCCTAAGACTGAACATTGAGGAACGCCACTACTTACATTAATCCAATTTGAAGAATTAGCGTTTGTGGTTACCCCACACCACAATATATATTGTACTGTCAAAAAAGAAGAAAGAAGAAAAGACGAAAGAAAACAAAATAAGGAAAAAGAAAGGAGAAGATAGAATAAGTAAGAAGAAAGAAGAAATGGAGGAGATGAATGAAGTATGGAGAATAACAAACGATCATACTACCCGGGAAAGGGAAGATAATTACCACTTGATATCGAGGGAACCGAGGAAACACAAACAAGGACACAGGACCCAAGCAGCCCACAACAGGAAGACGGCCATACAACCTGGGAAGGTAGCCTGGGTCAAACAGGGATTAACGGTAATGATAGTAGGGACAAGGCAGAGAAAGGATTTGAAAGGGAAAGTAGGCCAGGAGGCGTGAGGCACCAAGAAGGCCAAGGCAGCCTATAGAAAAATACGCACGCCCACTTAATGCTCCGCCTCCAAACTGCTCCTACCCTCTGACTGGCTTCTGTATCAAGCACCACGCCTGTGGGCGGATCACATGCATAGATGAGCAATGTGAATGGTAGATATGTAAAATGTTATGAGAATAACGATAGTTTTTTAAGGGAAATAGGCAGTCCCAAACGATTGTATATTATAGCGTGTAACAGTAGAATAATTCAGTAGCGGAGAGTAGCAGAGAGTGGCAGACACACACCCAGAGGTTCCAGAGGGCCTCACCAGAGAGGGGTCGAGATGGACGGAATAAACTCAAAGTAAGTGGAGTTTGAAAGCGTAATGCAGTCTATAAATCAATTATCTTATTAAAGGAGGAGCAGGATGTTTAACTGATGTTTTATGTTTGGTATGACAGATGTGTATGATGTACGAAGATTTACTCAGTCATGGAATGTTTATAGTAATTGATGTGTTGCTGATATCATGTGTGTTTTTCTAACTGAACATTAATGGTGCCGACTGAATATATGTTGTGTTTGTGCGTTTGATATTGTCTTTGTTTTGCACGATGATTGCGTTGATCAGTGAATATGTTGAAGAGATATAAGGTAACACCTAATAACTTTGAATGACCTGAAGATGAATGCGAGTGAGAAATTTTGAGTTGTAAGAAATGTAGTAGTTATTAATTAAAATATGAAAATGTTTGTGAGTTTTACAGTAGCATTTATAAACCAATTCCTTGCAACATCTCGGACCACGACACGTTAATTACTGCTCGCTGTTTGCGGTCTGTCAATCAATCCTCTAAGTATTCTCCAGAGTTAATCTCTCTCTAATATATTTTGGCTTATATTATTCTCAGCTATAAGTAGTTTGTCCCTTGCGTTATTTATGTAATTAGACAGCTATAACTATGAATATATTCAAGTACTGTAAGTGCAGAAAATCCTCCCATATTTGTATTGTCAGTACTCTTTAAAGGCGCTATGCGTCCCTACAGCCGGGTCCGGCAGTCTCTTGCCAGGGTGTAACGCTGCACCACGCAGAAGACATCCCTTATCCAGTACACACCGCACCCTTCTCCAAGAATTCTGTACATATATCTAAATATACATATTTTTTATACATTCACTATTGACATTCACCTGAAAACCAGAGAAACTGGAGGAGGAGGAGGAGGAGGAGGAGAATGACTCAGTCCAGAGAACCACGGATTGCTTTATTCGTAATTCACGTCCTCTCTCAACATAGACATCAATCAAATTATGTCAATGAAAAATTGGTGAAGCACTCACTTCTTCATACAGCAGGATGAAAGCTTCCGACTGGGAGGAAGGGCGGCGTCGGGAGGGATTAAGGGAGAGAGGGTAGGGGGACCAGCGGAGGCCGGCAGTGTGTTTATGCTTCATGGGTATAAAAAAGAATACTGCATGAAAAAGAAAAAAAGTCCTGTGTCCCTCACACCCCTCCTCCCCGCGTGAGGCGATACGTAGTGAAGTGGTACTGTTGTTGTTGTTATTTTTTAATATTATTTTTATTATTATTATTATTATTATTATTATTATTATTATTATTATTATTATTATTATTATTATTATTATTATTATTATTATTATTATTATTATTATTATTATTATTATTATTATTATTATTATTATTATAGGAGCCGCCGTGGTACAGTGGCACCGCGCGCGCTTTGGGGGCCAAGTGGTCATCAGGCGCACGGGTTCGAATCCTGGCTACGGTCCGAGGGTAGGAAGGGCATCCACTCGGGGTAACGGTTCCCAAATGCCAAATCCAAAAGTCCTTCATCAGGAGGCACCGTCTCAGCCCTAACAGACTAGGGAAAACTAGACGTGAAAAAAAAAAAAAAAAAAAAAATATTATTATTATTATTATTATTATTATTATTATTATTATTATCATTATTATTATTATTACTATTATCATTATTATTATTATTATTATTATTGTTATTATTATTTCTAATACTATTGTTATTATATATATATATATATATATATATATATATATATATATATATATATATATATATATATATATATATATATATATATATATATATATATATATATATATATATATATATATATATATATTATCATTATTATTATTATTATTACCATCATCATCATCATCATCATCATCACCACCATCATTGTTGTGTTGTTTATGTCCTTTTATTTCCCTGTTGTGTCTTGTAAGTTATAAGTTTTGATAGATCAGTATTTCTAACATTTGGTTAGGTTAGGTTAGGTTTTGTTTTTTTGTTGGTGTTGGCTATTGCCCCTCCATGAAAAAAATAAATAAATGAAACACTTCAGACCTTCTGTTTCTGAATTAATTTTTAATTGCTTATTTATACTGATTTGCATATAAATATGAGGAATAAAAATAAATATAAATAAATAAAACCTAAAAAATAACCAACCCAAAAAATAAACTAAAATACCCTCCAAAAAGTTTTTTTTTTTTTTTCCAACCCCGCTCTGAGTGTCTTACCACGCGCTCAGAGTCTCCACCCACACGCCTCTTAGGACCAACATATCCCGCCTTTAGGTAATTTCCTCAATTCTTCCTTGAAAACCTGCACATAAATATCGAGATAGGAATACTCGTATCACGATACTTCACCTCAGGAATGAAGCTGGCCATTCCAATTCTCGACGTATTTGGCGAGGAGTTAAGCATTTTGTTAAAGTCTTGTTGGGTCTCTTATACAAGTTTTTAAATAATTATTAACAAAACGCAACTACGAAACTTGTTAACCAGTCACTGATATTACGTAACTGATATTACTTAAAGGTGAAGAGAAAAAATTACATTTCTGCAAAATATCTGACAGCTGTTAATGAAAGAAAACTAAGTATTCCAAGTATTCCAAGTATTCCAAGTATAAACCACCCAGCGTTCATTATACAAGTGCAATAACAATCCAAGCACATAACAGTTACTTATCTGATGTTATGTCCTTGATTACAAATAGCCACTCGAGTCTCACTTCACTGTTATTTATATAAGTAACAATATAATCATGAAGGAACTATTTAACTTGTAACACGGCATGAGACACCCACGACCTCACTTCGCCTCGTGCCTCGCCTCGTGCCTTCCATTAACCGGCACACTCCTCCCTCCCTCTCCAGCTCCTCACTCCTCCGTCCCTCTCCCATTCCTCTCGCCTGCCTCCCTCACCCGCTCCTCACGCCTCCCTCCCTCACCTACTCCTCGCTCCTCTTTCCTTCCCTCACTCTCGAACTCTCCTCCTAAGTGGACCGACTTTCTTTTCCTCCTCGTCAATCAAATTACCTCCATCAATCCTAATCTCCATTTCAGCCCACTTTACTTCCATCCCTCCCAATCACCCTCACTTTCGTCGCCGCCCTTACCTCCATCTCCCTCACCTGTCCTTCCCTCTGCACTCGACACTCTCTCAGCGACAATCAACGCACACTCTCCATATTTACGGTGCAGCAAATGGCGCTGGTGGGCTTATTTGTACAGGAAGAGCGAAGGTGATCATTAACCTGCGTGACCCTTGCCTCGCTCTCTCCTTGCCCTCCTCTCCTCCACACTGCCCTTAACCATCCCTCCCCTTACCATGCCATACCCTTCTTTGCATCATATCTCCTCCATTTCTTTCCCCTTCTTCACCTTTTTTTTCCTGCTGTTTCTTACCTTTCTCTTACTTTCATGATTTCCATATTAATTTTTCTTTGTTTTATCATGCCTTTCTTTCATCCCTTTGCTTTCTCTATTCCTCCTGTCACCTTGTCCTCTACTTTTTCTACTCCTGCATTCTACCTTGTTCATTTTTCCTTGTTTTCCCTTATATTCATTTTTATTTTACTTCTCTTCCTCTTCTCCTTCCTTTATCTTACTTCAGTCTGCATCACCTCCCTTGTCTGCCTTGCTCTTGCTCCTCCTCCTCCTCCTCTTCCTCCTCACCTCAGCGTCCTTCTGTTTTCATCTTTCCTTGCACATCATTCATCATTTTCTCCCTCTCTTACCTCCCTCTCCTTACTTTTCTTTTCCTTTTCATCATTTGCATCAGTCTCCCTTATGTCCCGTGCCTTCCCTCACCCTTTATCTCTGCCCCTTCACGTTCCTCTCACCTTCCCTCACTCTTTCCTCACCCTTTATTTTTTCCTACGTTCTTTTCCGTTGTTTTCGTAGTAACCATCCTCTCTCTCTCTCTCTCTCTCTCTCTCTCTCTCTCTCTCTCTCTCTCTCTCTCTCTCTCTCTCTCTCTCTCTCTCTCTCTCTCTCTCTCTCAAATGATATGATGCTCCTGTATTAAATTGTTAACTAAAAATAATAGTAATAATAATGTATGCTTATTTCTCCGCTTCATTATTTACATCTCTCTTTATTTGCTGACGCTTTGATTATTTTCTTATGCTTAATTGAACTACTTATTTTTCGCTTTAGTTGTTCAAATTTCTTTCTTACATTTATTCGTATTTTATCTAATCTCTTCATGATATTTACTTTCCATCATTAATTTCCATTTATGTGTTTATCGTATGAATAATTACTTATATTTACTATTTCTCTAAAAATGTTTCTTTTATATTGATATTTATGTAACTTGAGACATCCACACTTCTTGGATGGTAAAGCCATGATTTTTTTTGCTCCTGTTCGATGCGAAGAGATTTATTCCATTAATTTCGTTCTTGTTGTTATTGATGCTGCTGTTGTTATTGCAGTTATTGTTGCTGCTATACATGTTATATATGTTATATATATATATATATATATATATATATATATATATATATATATATATATATATATATATATATATATATATATATATATATATATATATATATATAATTTTTCATGTGTGTGTGTGTGTGTGTGTGTGTGTGTGTGTGTGTGTGTGTGTGTGTGTGTGTGTGTGTGTGTGTGTTAATTTTGTTGTGATGTTCATTTCTTTAATTTGAAGTTGGAAACTATTTACATTTTTATGTGATTTGATTTAATTTCTTTTACTTTTATTTATTTATTTATTTATTTCATATAAGTGCTGCACAGGATCAGTATAATTATTTTTCTTCTTTCTCTTGCAACATATCTCTCACCATTCAGCAACTCAACACTTGCTTAAAACATGCGGCATTCGGTTTACTATTTTTCATTGTTCCTCTTCTTTTGACTTCAACCGCAAGCCTGAATTTTAATGGAATTTACTTAATAATGTTCGATGACATAATGTGGGCGATGACCTTTTGGAACAACATAAATTTTACTCATTATTTTTTTTTATCCTTTTTCTAGTTTTTTTTTTTATTTTTTTTACATTTTGATTTATTTTCCGAATATTGCTATTATATCTCTTTTTTTTTCTTGCTTTCTTTCATTATTTTCTTCTTTTTACTACTACTACTACTACTACTACTACTACTACTACTACTACTAGTACTACTACTCAAGTGGGGTCCCACACTGTTTCTACTAGTAGTACTATATACTCCTACAACTACTACTGGTATCATCACATTTTTCTACATCTATTACCAGTTTCATTTCAAATTTTATTCATTCACTCATTCACTCATTCATTCATTCATGAGTTACGGTTTCGCCCACGTTCATTCCTCAGCTCACCACGTACTCTCGTACATCCACGCCCATTAATTTTGTGTTGTAATTGTTCCCTCTCATCTCTCATCTGTTCTTATTGCCGTCATTCACGCATACTCTCTCTCTCTCTCTCTCTCTCTCTCTCTCTCTCTCTCTCTCTCTCTCTCTCTCTCTCTCTCTCTCTCTCTCTCTCTCTCTCTCTCTCTCTCTCTCTCTCTTAAACCTCACCAACACGGCACAAGGGCGCCACAACAACACTTTCCTCCTCGTTATCATATTCCACTTTCCCTCTCCTGAAGGTCAGACAATTTCATCAAAGCGACCCAAATGTTTACGCTTTTATAAGCCCCGCAAAAATATTTCCCCTTTTTATTTACTTATTCTTTTTACCTTTCACTTATTCTTGAAAGATCCCCTCGCCTCAAGAGCCACACACACACACACACACACACACACACACACACACACACACACACACACACACACACACACACACACACACACACACACACACACACATACAAACACATACATACAAGCACACAGACATGCATAACCTTCACAGGAATGCTAACCTTGCAAGGAATGTGTTTGAGATGCGGAAAGGTAAGCATGAGGTGAGTGTTAGGTGGGTGTGAGGGTTCTGAGAGGATGAAGCACCGAGGAAAAAATATCAATGTGGAAGATGATTTATAAACGAGGACGCAAATATGAATATGTAATTAGATTATCGAATTAGTGTGTCTTTTTATTTTTGACATTTTATTACTTCAATATTTTTGTACAGTATATAATTTGTGCATCAAACACAATTTTCGAATAGAATTAAATACCTCAGATAATACAGTGAAGAGAATTTAAAGATCATGCAAAGTGAGGGTTCGCATGAGAAGAAAATAAATAAATAATAACAATGCATGCAGTGAAATGTGCAAGAGTATTTGGAGACAAATGCTTCATTTTTTTAGGACGACAATAGGAAGTTTGACTTGGCATAAAATAATGGAGCATAAAATAATACGGAGCCCGGCTGCACACGCCACGCCAACTGTCGCGCCGCCGTGATAGCTGCGGCGAGTGACATGTTGCTGTAAATGGCTCTGTGTTTTCAATATGTGAAGCCTTTATCTGCATTCTCATCAAACTATCCTATTCACGAGAGCTTTTCCACTTAAAGTAATAATATATTTCAGTATTCAATGATTAACTATTGAAAATAGCGGGCATAAGTAAAACATGTTATAAACATTTCTTTTTTTTTTTTTTACATCTTCACCGTTCAACTCGTCTTAATACCATTTTCTTTTTTGTTTTGTCAAGTTTTTACGATACATGATAATTGTACAGTCACTGCTGAGTGTGATGGGGTCAACCAAGACTGGCTATCCCGTATATGAAGTGAGTTATGGCAAATAATTCAAGCATTTTGTGCACCTCAGCTCGATCTGTAGTGATGAGACGATAGTTGCGCGAGTTGCGAGGAAGAAATTATATAGAATAAGAAAGATGTGCCTTCAAAAGTTACCAACCAAGAAGTCTTTCCAAAACTGAAATCGAAACTTTTACATGCGATGGACACCAAAAGGTGCTCCTGGCCAAATCATCGTTGTACCCTCCAGGGCCAGGCGGGAGCGGTGGGGTGTAGAGATGTGCGGTAACAAAAATAGAGCCCCCTCGCTCCGCTAGGGGAATAATCCCTCGAAAGATATTTAATACGTTATTAAATGATAAAGAAAAATCATAAATTTTCTTTAATTCGCTGACAAGGAAAATAAAAACGTGATGAAACTAATATTTTCAGAAATCTACAACGACGAGCCTCTAAAAAAAAGGGAGACAAATAGTGTGGGCCGGCTCTAGTCATCAAGGCCCACGTCACCTTGACTTTTCAAGGTGACAATCAACACACACAGAGACAAATAACAACACTTCACAGAACAATACAAGTTTGCCTCTCTTTGACTTTACTTGAATAAAGCTGCAACAAAGGTTATGACGATAAAAAGTTACCTTAGGTTAGGTCACAAATATCATGGTGGTAACGCTTTCCGGGAAATCAGAGTTAAAAATAATATCAATACCAATTGAACAAAGAAAATGTAAATATGTTTTCTCCATAGAAGGAAAGATTATTTTATTTTATTTTATTCATTTTTTTACGTGGAAACCAAATTCGCACTAAATGAAATGTGTTACAGTAATAATTTCCAAGGACACTTTATCATAACATGCAAAATATTATTAATCTACATAACGGTAAAACACAGTAAAGGATAAATAAACTGATAAATTACAAGATCTGATATTTGTTACCTAAAAAGTCCTCAAGTGAATATTTCTGTTATTGTGGAAAGTATTTTGTAATTGCATCGTTCCTTTCTTCACTCATATATTCGTACATACAAAAGATATATACGAATAAAAAACGAACGCAAATATCATAACTAATTGTTAGGTTTCAACTGAATCTCTAAGTAAATATTTATACCACCAAGATGACACAATTATATAAAATATATGATTTCGTATCCTTCTTTTCTCTATGCATACACTAAAATAAGCACACGAAGACTGGAATACAAAAATTATAGTTTTGAAAAAGATTCTCGGTTAATCCTTAAAGGACTTTTTTCCCGGTAAGATGTTGCAATGAACATTATAGACTAAATTTACATTCTTTCTTCTTTCATATATATATACCCTAGGAAGGCAGAAAAATGAGAGACAAAAACAACACTTAGAGAAAAGGTTTAAACTAATCCTTCAATGGATAATACTACTGACACGATACCATGGAAGCACATCCTTTCTTTCCTTCATAGATTCGTAGGAAGCAGAGAGGAGAAAGGCAGGCAACAGTGACAAGTTTCGGTTGACATGGAAAAAAAAAAAAGTTTAACAGCGAGTTCCAAAATAGAGGGCACATCATGTAATGAAGCAGGTACTCACTTTCCTCCTGCACGTGTTGGGAGTGTTCACCGCGGCACCACCTGCCATCCTTTCCTGAAAATATCAAAACATCCACATAAAAAAAGTGATGCAGCTTCACTATTCTAAAAAGAGCTAAAAATTAAGCATCATAAACAGAACCACCAGAAATCCTTTACTGCATGAGTTACAACATACACATATACACATGAACAAAAAAGGAAAGAATAAATACTGAAGAAAAACACGAAATATCATAAATAAAACGTGTCAAATTCCTCCAAGCAAGAACACATGGATACATGAAAAACAACACTGAAAACAGAACACACTTGAAACGCTGAGAATGTTAAATATGCACAACAGCTGCAACAAAATAAAACGAACAAGCACAATTACATATATAACATGATCAAATAAGAAAATAAAAAGAAGCAAAAATAATAAATGTAAAGCTTCCCAACATCCAGCGGTACAAACCTAAAAACAACAGCAAGGATATACTTAGAAAATAATAAGTACCACTTCAGTTTCGCCATAAAAAGTATTCACGGCACAAAACATGAAAATCACTTTTGAGTATCTCCGCCAAGGTGGTCTGACTCATCTATTCTTCTTTTTTTATTATTGTTCAGTAACACAACACATCCACCTTCCTCCGTTTGTGGTTCTGATAACAACAACAACAACAACAACAACAACAAACATTCTCTGACTACTCCTAGTAAAATACCTGCCTTTACGTGTGGTTACTGCCAGGACATAGGATGTTCCCTATAACGTCTTACACAACAAAACAACAACAACAACAACAAAGGCTCCACAAACCACAAAGATATCGTAGTTGCTGTTGGTTCAAGATGTCACCGCTTCTTGGTAAGGATCTCATCAAAAGCAAACACCTGTAAGATCCACCCTACTTCATGCTTGTGCTGCTAACTCGTCTGGATGAAGCAATACATTTAATGTGGTACCTTTCACTGGAGCTGCCCAGTATTGTTGTGTCTACATATTTCAGTTCATGCGGTCATCTGAATACAAAAGCCTCACTGCAAAGCCAAGGTAGTATTTCGCTGACAATAATATTCCTATATACGCATTACCAAACGCATCCTATTTTTTTCAGTCCCATGGCTTACCAAACCAGTGCCAGACGCTCTTTTGATAACGTCCCGCAGGAGGCCGTCTTTCCTACCACGGTAAGACTCACACGATTTACTCATATTTTTCCTGAAACATGATGTAATGAAGCTCCAGATGTTAGGCTGGAGATGACCAGCTAATAAACAAATATATAAATAAATATCCTCATTAAAAGCATTAACAACGTGTAAGTCAATCTCCCGTCGTCTGAACACACGAGTAATCACACGTCTGATGAAGGCATGCTAATGAACACCAGGCTGACGAGCCTTTTTTTTCGCTACTCACACTTGAGACTCGCGAGCCATCGGAGTATTTAGGCCGCTTATCAACTTTTTATGCAAATATACTTTCATTTACGCTTCTCTCTCTCTCTCTCTCTCTCTCTCTCTCTCTCTCTCTCTCTCTCTCTCTCTCTCTCTCTCTCTCTCTCTCTGCGAAGCGCTTCGCAAAGTACAGTATAAAACAAGTGAAGACGGACAATCCGCGGTAGATCTGAACTGGTGACGACGAAGCAAGCTCTTCACTCCTCACTCACTTATCTGAAACGGGCGATCATCACTCACTCATTCAAATATAACGGTAAGTCTTGTGAAGTGCAGTGAATACTAAGTGTTATATTAGTGAATTGAATGAGTAAAGATAGGGCTATCAACATAGATGAGTGAGACTTCACTTATCTTCACTCACTTATATTACACAGCCAATCTTCACTCACTCACTCATATATGCAGACAGACACTATATAGAGTCTATCTCCATACAGATATACTCAGTCTTCGGCCAAGCTGCCAGGAAGACACACCATAAGACAAGACAGCCGCCACGCATCTAATACAAGCTAGGGCAGGCCCTGTTTTGTGAAACACATAGATCGAGTGTCTGGTGCAGAAAGTGTATCTTACCAATATCGTGGTGTCCGTACTGAGTGACAGAGTCCATAACCTGTGACACGTGCAAACCCCATCTCTGGCACACCACCCTAGACAACAACAAGGAAGACTCAGACTATGACTGGGAAGAACCCATTCCAACGACGACGAAGGGCTTCAAGATCTACCCGAGGACATACCTAATATGGACAAGAGCCAAACTCCCCCGGCTGTTGGAAGCACTCAGGAGCTTCCCTGGATCAGTGACTGGGACTGCGGAGTTCCTGAGCGAGTGGGAGCCAACGATCATGGTCTATCAACTGGACATTCCGAACAACTACCACATCGAAATCCAGAACGTGAGTTCGAAGGAAATAAGGGCGAAACTAGCAACTCTACTGGTAAACCTCAAGAAGCAGAACATCATCTCGCCAAGAGAAGGCGCCATATTGCAGATGCCTCACAAGACGGAAGTGTACCTGGATCTCCAAAACGAACCGGAAAATGCATTGAAAGCCCTAATAAGCGGGTACCGCTCAGACCAAGATAGATCGAGTGTCTGGTGCAAATCGCAAAGTAGCTCCGCCTACTTATTGATGATGACAATGCCTCCACGCATATACCACAAGCTTCTCCTAGCTTGTGGTATATGCGTGGAGGCTCTCTTGTGGTGTGGTCCGTTTTCTTTGCAGCTTGGCAGAAGACTGTTGTCATCTGTGTGGTGAGAGATGTTATATAGTGTTAGTTTGAGAGAGTGAGTGAAGATTTCTTTATATACTCTCTTGCGAAGCGCTTCGCAAGAGAGTATATAAAGAAACTGAAGACTGAAGAGAGTATATACCGTCTTCACTTGCCCCGAAGGGGCATTGTCATCATCAGCTTGTGGGTTGGGCTATGCGAAGCGCTTCGCATAGCCCAACCCACAAGCTGATGATGACAATGCCCCTTCGGGGCAAGTGAAGACGGTATAATATTTATACTCTCTTGCAAAGCGCTTAGCAAGAGAGTATATAAAGAAAGTGAAGACGGACAATGCTCAGTGTACCTCAAGCGGTGAAGACAGACGGTGCTAGCTCACTAGTCTTCACTCACTTGGATTACAAAGCTGATCTTCACTCAATCACTCATAAACAAAGTAAGTAACCGAATTGATTGATTGAAGATAGGGGAAATAATATATATGAGTGATGCAACACTATCTTCACATAAGTGATACACATGCAATCTTCACTCACAAACATTACACATGCAATCTTCACTCACTCTCTCAAACTAACACTATATAACATCTCTCACCACACAGATGACAACAGTCTTCTGCCAAGCTGCAAAGAAAACGGACCACACCACAAGAGAGCCTCCACGCATATACCACAAGCTAGGACAAGCTCTCTTCTGTGATATCCACAAATCCAGTGTATGGTGTAACAAATGCATACTCCTAATCACCTGGTGCACATACTGGGGAACAGAAACAATAACGTGTGAAACCTGCAAACCACACCTGTGGCACACCACACTAGACAACAACAAAGACAATTCAGACTATGAGTGGGAAGAACCCACCAATTCCGACAACGACGAAGGGCTTCAAGATCTTCCCAAGGACTTATTTGATATGGACGAGAGCCAACCTACCTCGCCTCCTCCAAGCACTCAGGAACTTCCCTGGATCAGTGACTGGGACAGCGGAGTTCCTGAGCGAATGGGAACCAGCAATAGTGGTGCATCAACTGGACCTCCCAAACAACTACCACATCGAAATTCAGAATGTGAGTTCGAAGGAAATCAGAACGAAACTAGCAGCTCTACTGATAAACCTCAAGAAGGAGAACATAATCTCCCCAAGAGAAGGCGCCATTCTCCAAACCCCGCACAAAACGGACATCTACCTAGATCTTCAAAACAACCAGGAAGCAGCGCTGAAAGCCCTCATCACAGGATACCGTTCAGACCAAGAAAACTTCTCCCTGAATTCAACAAACATTCGGACGGACCACAAAATGAAGGAATGCCTCCATCTCCCACTCCCAGTCATCTCGAAAGAAGACGAACTCCTAGCCCAAGCCTTGAAAGAATACGAAAAAACCAAGAACCCCCCTTACACCCCTGAAGAGCACTCCCCAAAAACGTCCCCATCCGGACAAACTCCAAACACTACTCCAACAGATTCAACTGGAAAACTGGGAAGAACTTCCAATGTCAACACCACCAGAAAAAGAAAACGAACCCCCGAAAGAAAAACGCAGCAAAACAGACCAAAACCTATCGACGTACGTCAAGGGTCTTCCAGCGGACAAGATCAAATGGACGCCAGGAGACTGGAAGAGAGTGAAACTGATCAACAAACACCGTTCTACACATTCGTCATCCGAGAAAGACCAGCCCCAAGACAACGAGGAAGAGCACCAGACTTCACCTGTGCGGATCACGGTGACCACTGGCACATCACGTTCCAGTCCGCAAAGAGCAACGTCCCCAGAAAACGAAACACTATCTGCATATTTTTGGGACTTGGAAGTGAAGCCTGCCTCGAAGCAAGCGCAAGCACAACTCTTATCAAAACTATCAAAAACTGGATTCTCTATCTTATCCGATACGGATTGGACAGACTTCAGTATTTTGGTACTCTGCATCCCACATTCAGAGCCATCATCAACTACTTCAAGAACAATAGAGTTACAGGAGATGACGTAGACGGACCATGTCCATACAGGTCCCACAAAAGAACAACAAGAGCAGTCCAACAACACTACAAAGACAAAGAATACGACTTCATCCATGATCTGCTGCAAGAAAAACAAGTATTCACCATAAAACAACTACTCCAACACCTCAACGAAGAAGAATTCAGAATGATGTGGATAACACTAGGAAACGGCTACAAAGAAAAAATCCGAAACATTCTACAGCATCAAAACCAAATGAAAAGACAAATCAACAACTCAAGACCAATCATGCTGCAACTCAACGATGCCTGCACATACAACCACAAAGAAGAAAACGTAGACTGGCTCTACAATCTCTTCGCAGCCAACAACATCGATGTCTCAGAATTCTTTGCATGGTTCATCATCATCGGTGACAAAAAACTACAAAAAATCAACACTTTCGTCATCAAAGGACCAACAGGAACAGGAAAAACACTGACATTGGCAACACTGCTCAACAAACTCAACACTGGGACAATCACCCGATGTGCTGACACAAACCAATTCCATCTCCAAAACCTACTTCCAAGAAACTTTGCACTCTTCGAAGAACCAAGAATTGGAGTGGCAACGGTGGACGAATACAAACTGCTTCTAGAAGGTTCCCAATTTGAAGTCAATGTCAAGAACTCTGACATGGAACAACTGCATCGTATTCCCATCTTCATATCAACAAACAGGGAGATCGACTACTGGGTACCACCAGCAGACGGACAGGCTCTCCAATCACGCTGCAAAACATTCGAACTCACCAAAGAAATAAAAGGCATGAGCGACCGGCCAATGCTTCAGACCGGGCTGGATCCCCCACCAGGACACATCTCACTGGACGACTTCCTACAAATCTACAGAGAACGGAAAGAAACAATCGACGAACATGTCAGGGTAACTCAAAAACACAATAAATGCCAATAAAAACGAAAAAAATATAACCATTCATAAACAAAAAACTCATACAAACCATTCTTCATCCACAGACCATATGCGACGCCGCCACACACGCCAATGAAGAGGGCGAAACGAGCAGCAGACACGATGGAAACTGAAGAACACGAAGAGGCCCACAACAGCAATTGGGACACAAGAGCTGACATGATTCTACCCTTCAAACAAGAATCCATCAACTGCACCATCCAACAACGTCGATACATTGAAATCGACGCCATTCCCAACTCAGAAACATGCTACTTCCTCCCACTAGACTGGGTCGAACTCTACACCAGTGGCCTCGACCTCAAAGACGCCGCAGCACCTACTGCACGATGGGCATCACTAGTGGAAATGGGAAGAAGTCACGGAATGAAAATCCACTCGGCAGGAATAACACTACACTCACTCATCCCACTACAAGACATCCTCAAAAACGAACAAGGAACACCCATTGAACAAACAACACCAAACCTCCAACCCTACTTAGAAATAATGAAAGACACTAACTACCAATTCACAAAACTCACCTTTCCTGAAGCAACCACACTAAAAGAATGGCTACAAAACCCAGTAAAAACAACTCTCTTCCCAGCAAACACTGCACCAAATCCAGAAGCACTCATCAACCTCATGGGCTCCCTGGACACGATGAAAGCCGGAGAAAGAAAAGCCTACACCATCCACGGAAGAGACGACTGCTGGTTCACGATGGGTACAACTGGACTACCTACAAGCAAAGCCCTCACCTACATACCTCAGTGGGGAGGTATCAGGAAATGAACACCACCACCAGGAGACGGAACTATCATCAACAACTTCATGAGACAAGACGAACATCACGGCATCTTCCTTCGCATGACACCTGTCAAAGACACCAACGGAGCCATCATGAAGTTCAGGGCAAGAATCAACATGGATCTCCACTTCAACTTCTCCGTGCGCATGCCTGCCCAAGGAGCCCCGGGACGAGCAACACAAACAGCATGCTACCAGCAACATCTTCAAGTAATGCAACACCAAACAGGATACACCATGTACACTGTAAACCATGCTTTCTAATATAATAAAAAATATGTACTCACTCTAATATTAAGATTATATATACTCTCACGCTTATGTTTCGCTATTAATTCGCGCACAAAAACATGGTGCAATCGCGTTAAGGACACGTTCCAAACATGTTGTATAACCAATGTAACCCAACCTATAGCCCAAAAAATAAAACACAAAACGTATGGCACGCTTTTATTCACCATATGAATAAATGTAAGACTACACTAAGTCCTCACTCACAAACATTACACATGGGATCTTCACTCAATCACTCGGAAAATTACCCCCCACATTGTCCGTCTTCACTTGCCCCGAAGGGGCATTGTCATCATCAACTTGTGGGTTGGGCTATGCGAAGCGCTTCGCATAGCCCAACCCACAAGCTGATGATGACAATGCCCCTTCGGGGCAAGTGAAGACGGATCTCCGTCTTCACTTTCTTTATATACTCTCTTGCGAAGCGCTTCGCAAGAGAGTATATAAAGAAAGTGAAGACGGACAGTGCTCAGTGTACCTCAAGCGGTGAAGACAGACGGTGCTAGCTCACTAGTCTTCACTCACTTGTCTCAAACTGGTGATCATCACTCACTCACTCCTAAAAAACAGTAAGTAAAGTGAATTGAAGTGAAGTGTAGTCATATAGAAATGAATTGATTGAGTGAAGATAGGGGCATTGACTTTAATGAGTGATACCCAACAAGTCTTCACTCACAAATATTACACACCCAATCTTCACTCACTCACTCACATACAACAGCACTATAAAGAGTCTATCTCCACACAGATGTCCTCAGTCTTCGGCCAAGCTGCAAAGAAGACACACCATAAGACAAGAGAGTCTCCACGCATCTACTACAAGCTTGGGCAGGCTCTGTTTTGTGAAACACATAGATCCAGTGTATGGTGCAGCAAGTGTATCTTACCCATATCGTTGTGTCCATATTGGGAAACTGAACATATAACCTGTGAAACCTGCAAACCACACCTGTGGCACACCACACTAGACAACAACAAAGACAATTCAGACTATGAGTGGGAAGAACCCACCAATTCCGACAACGACGAAGGGCTTCAAGATCTTCCCAAGGACTTATTTGATATGGACGAGAGCCAACCTACCTCGCCTCCTCCAAGCACTCAGGAACTTCCCTGGATCAGTGACTGGGACAGCGGAGTTCCTGAGCGAATGGGAACCAGCAATAGTGGTGTATCAACTGGACATCCCGAACAACTACCACATCGAAGGTGTGGTAGTGTGGTAGAAGCGCTTCGCAAAGTGTATATAAAACAAGTGTAGACGGACAATGGGCAGTGTATCTCAAGTTGTGAAGACAGACGGTGCTAGCTCACTAGTACTCACTCACTTGTCTCAGAGCGGTGATCATCACTCACTCACTCCTGAAAAACGTAAGTAAAGTGAATTGATTGAAGTGTGATATCCGACATATTAAGTGAATTGAATGAGTGAAGATAGGGCCATTGACTTTAATGAGTGATACCCACATTATCTTCACTCACAAACATTACAACCCCAATCTTCACATATGCACTTGCTACACCATACACTTGATCGGTGTATGTCACAGAACAGGGCTTGTCCAAGTTTGTAGTAGATGCGCGGGGGCTGTCTGGTCTTATGGTGTGTCTTCTTTGGAGCTTGCCGGAAGACTGAGGCCATCTGTATGGAGACAGTATCTATATAGTGTCTGTATATGAGTGAGTGAGTGAAGATAGGGCCACTAATATTTGTGAGTGAAGACTATTTGGGTATCACTCATCGAAGTTAATGCCCCTATCTTCACTCACTCAATTCACTTAATTTGTTGGATATTTCGCTTCAATCAAGTCACTTTACTTACGTTTTTCAGGAATGAGTGAGTGAAGTTCACCGCTCTGAGACAAGTGAGTGAGGACTAGTGAGCTAGCACCGTCTGCCTTCACAACTTGAGATATACTGCCTATTGTCCGTCTTCACTTGTTTTATATACCTCTTTGCGAAGCGCTTCGCAAAGAGGTATATAAAACAAGTGAAGACGGACAATAAGCAGTATATCTCAAGTTGTGAAGGCAGACGGTGCTAGCTCACTAGTCCTCACTCACTTGTCTCAGAGCGGTGAACTTCACTCACTCATTCCTGAAAAACGTAAGTAAAGTGACTTGATTGAAGCGAAATATCCAACAAATTAAGTGAATTGAGTGAGTGAAGATAGGGGCATGAACTTCGATGAGTGATACCCAAATAGTCTTCACTCACAAATATTAGTGGCCCTATCTTCACTCACTCACTCATATACAGACACTATATAGATACTGTCTCCATACAGATGGCCTCAGTCTTCCGGCAAGCTCCAAAGAAGACACACCATAAGACCAGACAGCCCCCGCGCATCTACTACAAACTTGGACAAGCCCTGTTCTGTGACATACACCGATCAAGTGTATGGTGTAGCAAGTGCATATTACCAATAGCGTGGTGCCCGTACTGGGAAACTAAGAAAATAACCTGTGAAACCTGCAAACCACACCTCTGGCACAACACCCTTGACAACAACAAGGACGACTCAGACTATGAGTGGGAACAACCCACCCATTCCGACAACGACGAAGGGCTTCAAGATCTTTCCCAGGACTTATCTAATATGGACGAGAGCCAACCTACCTCGCCTCCTCCAAGCACTCAGGAGCTTCCCTGGATCAGTGACTGGGACAGCGGAGTTCCTGAGCGAATGGGAACCAACGATCATGGTCTATCAGCTGGAAATACCGAACAATTACCACATAGAAATCCAGAATGTGAGTTCCAAGGAAGTGCGAACGAAACTGGCGAATCTACTGATAAGCCTCAAGAACGAGAACATCATCTCGCCAAGAGAAGGCGCCATTCTCCAGACACCACACAAAACCAACGTGTACCTGGACCTCCAAAACAACCAACAGGAAGCACTGAAAGCCCTCATCACAGGCTACCGCTCAGACCAAGAAACCTTCTCCATGAATTCAACGAACATTCGGACGGACCACAAAATGAAGGAAATACTCCACCTACCACTCCCACTCATCTCGAAAGAAGACGAACTCCTAGCCCAAGCCTTGACAGAATACGAAAAACCAAGAACCCCCCTTACACCCCTGAAGAGCACTCCCCAGAAGCGACCACATCCGGACAAACTGGAGAAACTGCTGAAACAAATTCAACTGGAAAACTGGGAGGAACTTCCAATGTCAACACCACCAGAAAAAGAAAACGAACCCCCGAAAGAAAAACGTCGCAAAACAGACCAAAACCTATCGACGTACGTCAAAGGTCTTCCAGCGGACAAGACCAAATGGACGCCAGGAGACTGGAAGAGAGTGAAACTGATCAACAAACACCGTTCTACACATTCGTCATCAGAGAACGACCAGCACCAAGACAACGAGGAAGAGCACCAGACTTCACCATTGCGGATCACGGTGACCACTGGCACATCACGTTCCAGTCCGCCAAGAGCAACGTCCCCAGAAAACGAGGAACAATCTGCAAATTTCTGGGACTTGGAAGTGAGGCCTGCCTCGAAGCCAGTGCAAGCACAACTCTTATCAAAACTATCAAAAACTGGATTCTCTATCTTATCCGATACGGACTGGATAGACTTCAGTATTTTGGTTCTCTTCATCCCACATTCAGATCCATCATCAACTACTTCAAAAACAATAGAATTACAGGAGACGACGTAGACGGACCATGTCCATACATGTCAGAAAAACGAAAGACAAGAGCAGTTCAACAACAATTCAAAGACAAAGAATACGACTTCATCCACAACATGCTTCAAGAAAAACAAGTCTACACCATCAAACAACTTCTCCAACAACTCAACGAAGAAGAATTCAGAGTCATGTGGATCACACTAGGCAACGGATACAAAGAAAAAATCCGAAACATACTCCAACACCAAAACCAAATGAAAAGACAGCACAACAACTCAAGACCAATCATGCTACAACTCAACGATGCATGTACCTACAATCACAAAGAAGAAAACGTAGACTGGCTATACAACCTCTTCGCAGCCAACAACATCGACATTGCAGAATTCTTCGCCTGGTTCATAGTCATCGGAGACAAGAAACTGCAAAAAATCAACACATTTGTGCTAAAAGGACCCACTGGAACAGGCAAAACATTGACATTGGCAACACTGCTCAACAAACTCAACACTGGAACAATCACAAGATGTGCTGACACTTCGTCCGTCTACGTCGTCTCCTGTAATTCTATTGTTTTTGAAGTAGTTGATGATGGATCTGAATGTGGGATGCAGAGAACCAAAATACTGAAGTCTATCCAGTCCGTATCGGATAAGATAGAGAATCCAGTTTTTGATAGTTTTGATAAGAGTTGTGCTTGCACTGGCTTCGAGGCAGGCCTCACTTCCAAGTCCCAGAAATTTGCAGATTGTTCCTCGTTTTCTGGGGACGTTGCTCTTGGCGGACTGGAACGTGATGTGCCAGTGGTCACCGTGATCCGCAATGGTGAAGTCTGGTGCTCTTCCTCGTTGTCTTGGTGCTGGTCGTTCTCTGATGACGAATGTGTAGAACGGTGTTTGTTGATCAGTTTCACTCTCTTCCAGTCTCCTGGCGTCCATTTGGTCTTGTCCGCTGGAAGACCTTTGACGTACGTCGATAGGTTTTGGTCTGTTTTGCGACGTTTTTCTTTCGGGGGTTCGTTTTCTTTTTCTGGTGGTGTTGACATTGGAAGTTCCTCCCAGTTTTCCAGTTGAATTTGTTTCAGCAGTTTCTCCAGTTTGTCCGGATGTGGTCGCTTCTGGGGAGTACTCTTCAGGGGTGTAAGGGGGGTTCTTGGATTTTCGTATTCTGTCAAGGCTTGGGCTAGGAGTTCGTCTTCTTTCGAGATGAGTGGGAGTGGTAGGTGGAGTATTTCCTTCATTTTGTGGTCCGTCCGAATGTTCGTTGAATTCATGGAGAAGGTTTCTTGGTCTGAGCGGTAGCCTGTGATGAGGGCTTTCAGTGCTTCCTGTTGGTTGTTTTGGAGGTCCAGGTACACGTTGGTTTTGTGTGGTGTCTGGAGAATGGCGCCTTCTCTTGGCGAGATGATGTTCTCGTTCTTGAGGCTTATCAGTAGATTCGCCAGTTTCGTTCGCACTTCCTTGGAACTCACATTCTGGATTTCTATGTGGTAATTGTTCGGTATTTCCAGCTGATAGACCATGATCGTTGGTTCCCATTCGCTCAGGAACTCCGCTGTCCCAGTCACTGATCCAGGGAAGCTCCTGAGTGCTTGGAGGAGGCGAGGTAGGTTGGCTCTCGTCCATATTAGATAAGTCCTGGGAAAGATCTTGAAGCCCTTCGTCGTTGTCGGAATGGGTGGGTTGTTCCCACTCATAGTCTGAGTCGTCCTTGTTGTTGTCAAGGGTGTTGTGCCAGAGGTGTGGTTTGCAGGTTTCACAGGTTATTTTCTTAGTTTCCCAGTACGGGCACCACGCTATTGGTAATATGCACTTGCTACACCATACACTTGATCGGTGTATGTCACAGAACAGGGCTTGTCCAAGTTTGTAGTAGATGCGCGGGGGCTGTCTGGTCTTATGGTGTGTCTTCTTTGGAGCTTGCCGGAAGACTGAGGCCATCTGTATGGAGACAGTATCTATATAGTGTCTGTATATGAGTGAGTGAGTGAAGATAGGGCCACTAATATTTGTGAGTGAAGACTATTTGGGTATCACTCATCGAAGTTAATGCCCCTATCTTCACTCACTCAATTCACTTAATTTGTTGGATATTTCGCTTCAATCAAGTCACTTTACTTACGTTTTTCAGGAATGAGTGAGTGAAGTTCACCGCTCTGAGACAAGTGAGTGAGGACTAGTGAGCTAGCACCGTCTGCCTTCACAACTTGAGATATACTGCTTATTGTCCGTCTTCACTTGTTTTATATACCTCTTTGCGAAGCGCTTCGCAAAGAGGTATATAAAACAAATGAAGACGGACAATAGGCAGTATATCTCAAGTTGTGAAGACAGACGGTGCTAGCTCACTAGTCCTCACTCACTTGTCTCAGAGCGGTGAACTTCACTCACTCATTCCTGAAAAACGTAAGTAAAGTGAATTGATTGAAGCGAAATATCCAACAAATTAAGTGAATTGAGTGAGTGAAGATAGGGCCATTGACTTTAATGAGTGATACCCAAATAGTCTTCACTCACAAATATTAGTGGCCCTATCTTCACTCACTCACTCATATACAGACACTATATAGATACTGTCTCCATACAGATGGCCTCAGTCTTCCGGCAAGCTCCAAAGAAGACACACCATAAGACCAGACAGCCCCCGCGCATCTACTACAAACTTGGACAAGCCCTGTTCTGTGACATACACCGATCAAGTGTATGGTGTAGCAAGTGCATATTACCAATAGCGTGGTGTTCTTACTGGGAAACTAAGAAAATAACCTGTGAAACCTGCAAACCACACCTCTGGCACAACACCCTTGACAACAACAGGGATGATTCAGACTATGAGTGGGAAGAACCCACCCATTCCGACGACGACGAAGGGCTTCAAGATCTTTCCCAGGACATACCGAATATGGACGAGAGCCAACCTACCTCGCCTCCTCCAAGCACTCAGGAGCTTCCCTGGATCAGTGACTGGGACAGCGGAGTTCCTGAGCGAATGGGAACTGACGATCATGGTCTATCAGCTGGAACTTCCGAACAACTACCACATAGAAATCCAGAATGTGAGTTCCAAGGAAGTAAGGACGAAACTGGCGAGTCTTCTGATAAACCTCAAAAAAGAAAACATCATCTCGCCAAGAGAAGGCGCTACTCTCCAGACACCACACAAGACCAACATCTACCTGGACCTCCAGAACAACCAACAGGAAGCATTGAAAGCCCTCATCACAGGGTACCGCTCAGACCAAGAAACCTTCTCAATGAATTCAACAAACATTCGGATGGATCACAAGATGAAGGAAGTACTCCACCTCCCACTCCCACTCATCTCCAAAGAAGACGAACTCTTAGCCCAAGCCTTGACAGAATACGAAAAACCAAGAACCCCCCTTACACCCCTGAAGAGTACTCCCCAGAAACGTCCCCATCCGGACAAAGTGGAGAAACTTCTGAGGCAAATTCAACTGGAAAACTGTTGGGCTAGGAGTTCGTCTTCTTTGGAGATGAGTGGGAGTGGGAGGTGGAGTACTTCCTTCATCTTGTGATCCATCCGAATGTTTGTTGAATTCATTGTCCGTCTTCACTTTCTTTATATACTCTCTTGCTAAGCGCTTTGCAAGAGAGTATAAATATTATACCGTCTTCACTTGCCCCGAAGGGGCATTGTCATCATTGAATTCATTGTCCGTCTTCACTTTCTTTATATACTCTCTTGCTAAGCGCTTTGCAAGAGAGTATAAATATTATACCGTCTTCACTTGCCCCGAAGGGGCATTGTCATCATCAGCTTGTGGGTTGGGCTATGCGAAGCGCTTCGCATAGCCCAACCCACAAGCTGATTATGACAATGCCCCTTCGGGGCAAGTGAAGACGGTATATACTCTCTTCAGTCTTCAGTTTCTTTATATACTCTCTTGCGAAGCGCTTCGCAAGAGAGTATATAAAGAAATCTTCACTCACTCTCTCAAACTAACACTATATAACATCTCTCACCACACAGATGACAACAGTCTTCTGCCAAGCTGCAAAGAAAACGGACCACACCACAAGAGAGCCTCCACGCATATACCACAAGCTAGGAGAAGCTTGTGGTATATGCGTGGAGGCATTGTCATCATCAATAAGTAGGCGGAGCTACTTTGCGATTTGCACCAGACACTCGATCTATCTTGGTCTGAGCGGTACCCGCTTATTAGGGCTTTCAATGCATTTTCCGGTTCGTTTTGGAGATCCAGGTACACTTCCGTCTTGTGAGGCATCTGCAATACGGCGCCTTCTCTTGGCGAGATGATGTTCTGCTTCTTGAGGTTTACCAGTAGAGTTGCTAGTTTCGCCCTTATTTCCTTCGAACTCACGTTCTGGATTTCGATGTGGTAGTTGTTCGGAATGTCCAGTTGATAGACCATGATCGTTGGCTCCCACTCGCTCAGGAACTCCGCAGTCCCAGTCACTGATCCAGGGAAGCTCCTGAGTGCTTCCAACAGCCGGGGGAGTTTGGCTCTTGTCCATATTAGGTATGTCCTCGGGTAGATCTTGAAGCCCTTCGTCGTCGTTGGAATGGGTTCTTCCCAGTCATAGTCTGAGTCTTCCTTGTTGTTGTCTAGGGTGGTGTGCCAGAGATGGGGTTTGCACGTGTCACAGGTTATGGACTCTGTCACTCAGTACGGACACCACGATATTGGTAAGATACACTTTCTGCACCAGACACTCGATCTATGTGTTTCACAAAACAGGGCCTGCCCTAGCTTGTATTAGATGCGTGGCGGCTGTCTTGTCTTATGGTGTGTCTTCCTGGCAGCTTGGCCGAAGACTGAGTATATCTGTATGGAGATAGACTCTATATAGTGTCTGTCTGCATATATGAGTGAGTGAGTGAAGATTGGCTGTGTAATATAAGTGAGTGAAGATAAGTGAAGTCTCACTCATCTATGTTGATAGCCCTATCTTTACTCATTGAATTCACTAATATAACACTTAGTATTCACTGCACTTCACAAGACTTACCGTTATATTTGAATGAGTGAGTGATGATCGCCCGTTTCAGATAAGTGAGTGAGGAGTGAAGAGCTTGCTTCGTCGTCACCAGTTCAGATCTACCGCGGATTGTCCGTCTTCACTTGTTTTATACTGTACTTTGCGAAGCGCTTCGCAGAGAGAGAGAGAGACAGAGAGAGAGAGAGAGAGAGAGAGAGAGAGAGAGAGAGAGAGAGAGAGAGAGAGAGAGAGAGAGAGAGAGAGAGAGAGAGAGAGAGAGAAGCGTAAATGAAAGTATATTTGCATAAAAAGTTGATAAGCGGCCTAAATACTCCGAGGGCTCGCGAGTCTCAAGTGTGAGTAGCGAAAAAAAAGGCTCGTCAGCCTGGTGTTCATTAGCATGCCTTCATCAGACGTGTGATTACTCGTGTGTTCAGACGACGGGAGATTGACTTACACGTTGTTAATGCTTTTAATGAGGATATTTATTTATATATTTGTTTATTAGCTGGTCATCTCCAGCCTAACATCTGGAGCTTCATTACATCATGTTTCAGGAAAAATATGAGTAAATCGTGTGAGTCTTACCGTGGTAGGAAAGACGGCCTCCTGCGGGACGTTATCAAAAGAGCGTCTGGCACTGGTTTGGTAAGCCATGGGACTGAAAAAAATAGGATGCGTTTGGTAATGCGTATATAGGAATATTATTGTCAGCGAAATACTACCTTGGCTTTGCAGTGAGGCTTTTGTATTCAGATGACCGCATGAACTGAAATATGTAGACACAACAATACTGGGCAGCTCCAGTGAAAGGTACCACATTAAATGTATTGCTTCATCCAGACGAGTTAGCAGCACAAGCATGAAGTAGGGTGGATCTTACAGGTGTTTGCTTTTGATGAGATCCTTACCAAGAAGCGGTGACATCTTGAACCAACAGCAACTACGATATCTTTGTGGTTTGTGGAGCCTTTGTTGTTGTTGTTGTTGTTTTGTTGTGTAAGACGTTATAGGGAACATCCTATGTCCTGGCAGTAACCACACGTAAAGGCAGGTATTTTACTAGGAGTGGTCAGAGAATGTTTGTTGTTGTTGTTGTTGTTGTTGTTATCAGAACCACAAACGGAGGAAGGTGGATGTGTTGTGTTACTGAACAATAATAAAAAAAGAAGAATAGATGAGTCAGACCACCTTGGCGGAGATACTCAAAAGTGATTTTCATGTTTTGTGCCGTGAATACTTTTTATGGCGAAACTGAAGTGGTACTTATTATTTTCTAAGTATATCCTTGCTGTTGTTTTTAGGTTTGTACCGCTGGATGTTGGGAAGCTTTACATTTATTATTTTTGCTTCTTTTTATTTTCTTATTTGATCATGTTATATATGTAATTGTGCTTGTTCGTTTTATTTTGTTGCAGCTGTTGTGCATATTTAACATTCTCAGCGTTTCAAGTGTGTTCTGTTTTCAGTGTTGTTTTTCATGTATCCATGTGTTCTTGCATGGAGGAATTTGACACGTTTTATTTATGATATTTCGTGTTTTTCTTCAGTATTTATTCTTTCCTTTTTTTGTTCATGTGTATATGTGTATGTTGTAACTCATGCAGTAAAGGATTTCTGGTGGTTCTGTTTATGATGCTTCATTTTTAGCTCTTTTTAGAATAGTGAAGCTGCATCACTTTTTTTATGTGGATGTTTTGATATTTTCAGGAAAGGATGGCAGGTGGTGCCGCGGTGAACACTCCCAACACGTGCAGGAGGAAAGTGAGTACCTGCTTCATTACATGATGTGCCCTCTATTTTGGAACTCGCTGTTAAACTTTTTTTTTTTTCCATGTCAACCGAAACTTGTCACTGTTGCCTGCCTTTCTCCTGTCTGCTTCCTACGAATCTATGAAGGAAAAAAAGGATGTGCTTCCATGGTATCGTGTCAGTAGTATTATCCATTGAAGGATTAGTTTAAACCTTTTCCCTAAGCGTTGTTTTTGTCTCTCATTTTTCTGCCTTCCTAGGGTATATATATATGAAAGAAGAAAGAATGTAAATTTAGTCTATAATGTTCATTGCAACATCTTACCGGGAAAAAAGTCCTTTAAGGATTAACCGAGAATCTTTTTCAAAACTATAATTTTTGTATTCCAGTCTTCGTGTGCTTATTTTAGTGTATGCATAGAGAAAAGAAGGATACGAAATCATATATTTTATATAATTGTGTCATCTTGGTGGTATAAATATTTACTTAGAGATTCAGTTGAAACCTAACAATTAGTTATGATATTTGCGTTCGTTTTTTATTCGTATATATCTTTTGTATGTACGAATATATGAGTGAAGAAAGGAACGATGCAATTACAAAATACTTTCCACAATAACAGAAATATTCACTTGAGGACTTTTTAGGTAACAAATATCAGATCTTGTAATTTATCAGTTTATTTATCCTTTACTGTGTTTTACCGTTATGTAGATTAATAATATTTTGCATGTTATGATAAAGTGTCCTTGGAAATTATTACTGTAACACATTTCATTTAGTGCGAATTTGGTTTCCACGTAAAAAAATGAATAAAATAAAATAAAATAATCTTTCCTTCTATGGAGAAAACATATTTACATTTTCTTTGTTCAATTGGTATTGATATTATTTTTAACTCTGATTTCCCGGAAAGCGTTACCACCATGATATTTGTGACCTAACCTAAGGTAACTTTTTATCGTCATAACCTTTGTTGCAGCTTTATTCAAGTAAAGTCAAAGAGAGGCAAACTTGTATTGTTCTGTGAAGTGTTGTTATTTGTCTCTGTGTGTGTTGATTGTCACCTTGAAAAGTCAAGGTGACGTGGGCCTTGATGACTAGAGCCGGCCCACACTATTTGTCTCCCTTTTTTTTAGAGGCTCGTCGTTGTAGATTTCTGAAAATATTAGTTTCATCACGTTTTTATTTTCCTTGTCAGCGAATTAAAGAAAATTTATGATTTTTCTTTATCATTTAATAACGTATTAAATATCTTTCGAGGGATTATTCCCCTAGCGGAGCGAGGGGGCTGTATTTTTGTTACCGCACATCTCTACACCCCACCGCTCCCGCCTGGCCCTGGAGGGTACAACGATGATTTGGCCAGGAGCACCTTTTGGTGTCAATCGCATGTAAAAGTTTCGATTTCAGTTTTGGAAAGACTTCTTGGTTGGTAACTTTTGAAGGCACATCTTTCTTATTTTATATAATTTCTTCTTCGCAACTCGCGCAACTATCGTCTCATCACTACAGATCGAGCTGAAGTGCACAAAATGCTTGAATTATTTGCCATAACTCACTTCATATACGGGATAGCCAGTCTTGGTTGACACCATCACACTCAGCAGTGACTGTACAATTATCATGTATTGTAAAAACTTGACAAAACAAAAAAGAAAATGGTATTAAGACGAGTTGAACGGTGAAGATGTAAAAAAAAAAAAAAAGAAATGTTTATAACATGTTTTACTTATGCCCGCTATTTTCAATAGTTAATCATTGAATACTGAAATATATTATTACTTTAAGTGGAAAAGCTCTCGTGAATAGGATAGTTTGATGAGAATGCAGATAAAGGCTTCACATATTGAAAACACAGAGCCATTTACAGCAACATGTCACTCGCCGCAGCTATCACGGCGGCGCGACAGTTGGCGTGGCGTGTGCAGCCGGGCTCCGTATTATTTTATGCTCCATTATTTTATGCCAAGTCAAACTTCCTATTGTCGTCCTAAAAAAATGAAGCATTTGTCTCCAAATACTCTTGCACATTTCACTGCATGCATTGTTATTATTTATTTATTTTCTTCTCATGCGAACCCTCACTTTGCATGATCTTTAAATTCTCTTCACTGTATTATCTGAGGTATTTAATTCCATTCGAAAATTGTGTTTGATGCACAAATTATATACTGTACAAAAATATTGAAGTAATAAAATGTCAAAAATAAAAAGACACACTAATTCGATAATCTAATTACATATTCATATTTGCGTCCTCGTTTATAAATCATCTTCCACATTGATATTTTTTCCTCGGTGCTTCATCCTCTCAGAACCCTCACACTCACCTAACACTCACCTCATGCTTACCTTTCCGCATCTCAAACACATTCCTTGTAAGGTTAGCATTCCTGTGAAGGTTATGCATGTCTGTGTGCTTGTATGTATGTGTTTGTGTGTGTGTGTGTGTGTGTGTGTGTGTGTGTGTGTGTGTGTGTGTGTGTGTGTGTGTGTGTGTGTGTGTGTGTGTGTGGCTCTTGAGGCGAGGGGATCTTTCAAGAATAAGTGAAAGGTAAAAAGAATAAGCAAATAAAAAGGGGAAATATTTTTGCGGGGCTTATAAAAGCGTAAACATTTGGGTCGCTTTGATGAAATTGTCTGACCTTCAGGAGAGGGAAAGTGGAATATGATAACGAGGAGGAAAGTGTTGTTGTGGCGCCCTTGTGCCGTGTTGGTGAGGTTTAAGAGAGAGAGAGAGAGAGAGAGAGAGAGAGAGAGAGAGAGAGAGAGAGAGAGAGAGAGAGAGAGAGAGTATGCGTGAATGACGGCAATAAGAACAGATGAGAGATGAGAGGAAACAATTACAACACAAAATTAATGGGCGTGGATATACGAGAGTACGTGGTGAGCTGAGGAATGAACGTGGGCGAAACCGTAACTCATGAATGAATGAATGAGTGAATGAGTGAATGAATAGAATGTGAAATGAAACTGGGAATAGATGTAGAAAAATGTGATGATACCACCTGAGTAGTAGTACTAGTAGTAGTAGTAGTAGTAGTAGTAGTAGTAGTAGTAGTAGTAGTAGTAGTAGTAGTAGTAGTAGTAGTAAAAAGAAGAAAAATAATGAAAGAAAGGAAGAAAAAAGAGATATAATAGCAATATTCGGAAAATAAATCAAAATGTAAAAAAAATAAAAAAAAAAACTAGAAAAAGGATAAAAAAAATAATGAGTAAAATTTATGTTGTTCCAAAAGGTCATCGCCCACATTATGTCATCGAACATTATTAAGTAAATTCCATTAAAATTCAGGCTTGCGGTTGAAGTCAAAAGAAGAGGAACAATGAAAAATAGTAAACCGAATGCCGCATGTTTTAAGCGAGTGTTGAGTTGCTGAATGGTGAGAGATATGTTGCAAGAGAAAGAAGAAAAATAATTATACTGATCCTGTGCAGCACTTATATGAAAAAAAAATAAATAAATAAATAAAAGTAAAAGAAATTAAATCAAATCACATAAAAATGTAAATAGTTTCCAACTTCAAATTAAAGAAATGAATATCACAACAAAATTAGCACACACACACACACACACACACACACACACACACACACACACACACACACACACACACACACACACACACACACATGAAAAATTATATATATATATATATATATATATATATATATATATATATATATATATATATATATATATATATATATATATATATATATATATATATATATATATATATATATATATATATATATATATATATATATATATATATATATATATATATATATATATATATATATATATATATATATATATATATATATATATATATATATATATATATATATATATATATATATATATATATATATATATATATATATATATATATATATATATATATATATATATATATATATATATATATATATATATATATATATATATATATATATATATATATATATATATATATATATATATATATATATATATATATATATATATATATATATATATATATATATATATATATATATATATATATATATATATATATATATATATATATATATATATATATATATATATATATATATATATATATATATATATATATATATATATATATATATATATATATATATATATATATATATTATATATATATAACATATATAACATGTATAGCAGCAACAATAACTGCAATAACAACAGCAGCATCAATAACAACAAGAACGAAATTAATGGAATAAATCTCTTCGCATCGAACAGGAGCAGAAAACATCATGGCCTTACCATCCAAGAAGTGTGGATGTCTCAAGTTACATAAATATCAATATAAAAGAAACATTTTTAGAGAAATAGTAAATATAAGTAATTATTCATACGATAAACACATAAATGGAAATTAATGATGGAAAGTAAATATCATGAAGAGATTAGATAAAATACGAATAAATGTAAGAAAGAAATTTGAACAACTAAAGCGAAAAATAAGTAGTTCAATTAAGCAAAAGAAAATAATCAAAGCGTCAGCAAATAAAGAGAGATGTAAATAATGAAGCGGAGAAATAAGCATACATTATTATTACTATTATTTTTAGTTAACAATTTAATACAGGAGCATCATATCATTTGAGAGAGAGAGAGAGAGAGAGAGAAAGAGGATGGTTACTACGAAAACAACGGAAAAGAACGTAGGAAAAAATAAAGGATGAGGAAAGAGTGAGGGAAGGTGAGAGGAACGTGAAGGGGCAGAGATAAAGGGTGAGGGAAGGCACGGGACATAAGGGAGACTGATGCAAATGATGAAAAGGAAAAGAAAAGTAAGGAGAGGGAGGTAAAAGAGGGAGAAAATGATGAATGATGTGCAAGGAAAGATGAAAACAGAAGGACGCTGAGGTGAGGAGGAAGAGGAGGAGGAGGAGGAGCAAGAGCAAGGCAGACAAGGGAGGTGATGCAGACTGAAGTAAGATAAAGGAAGGAGAAGAGGAAGAGAAGTGAAATAAAAATGAATATAAGGGAAAACAAGGAAAAATGAACAAGGAAGAATGCAGGAGTAGAAAAAGTAGAGGACAAGGTGACAGGAGGAATAGAGAAAGCAAAGGGATGAAAGAAAGGCATGATAAAACAAAGAAAAATTAATATGGAAATCATGAAAGTAAGAGAAAGGTAAGAAACAGCAGGAAAAAAAAAAGGTGACGAAGGGGAAAGAAATGGAGGAGATATGATGCAAAGAAGGGTATGGCATGGTAAGGGGAGGGATGGTTAGGGGCAGTGTGGAGGAGAGGAGGGCAAGGAGAGAGCGAGGCAAGGGTCACGCAGGTTAATGATCACCTTCGCTCTTCCTGTACAAATATGCCCACCAGCGCCATTTGCTGCACAGTAAATATGGAGAGTGTGCGTTGATTGTCGCTGAGAGAGTGTCGAGTGCAGAGGGAAGGACAGGTGAGGGAGATGGAGGTAAGGGCGGCGACGAAAGTGAGGGTGATTGGGAGGGATGGAAGTAAAGTGGGCTGAAATGGAGATTAGGATTGATGGAGGTAATTTGATTGACGAGGAGGAAAAGAAAGTCGGTCCACGTAGGAGGAGAGTTCGAGAGTGAGGGAAGGAAAGAGGAGCGAGGAGTAGGTGAGGGAGGGAGGCGTGAGGAGCGGGTGAGGGAGGCAGGCGAGAGGAATGGGAGAGGGACGGAGGAGTGAGGAGCTGGAGAGGGAGGGAGGAGTGTGCCGGTTAATGGAAGGCACGAGGCGAGGCACGAGGCGAAGTGAGGTCGTGGGTGTCTCATGCCGTGTTACAAGTTAAATAGTTCCTTCATGATTATATTGTTACTTATATAAATAACAGTGAAGTGAGACTCGAGTGGCTATTTGTAATCAAGTACATAACATCAGATAAGTAACTGTTATGTGCTTGGATTGTTATTGCACTTGTATAATGAACGCTGGGTGGTTTATACTTGGAATACTTGGAATACTTGGAATACTTAGTTTTCTTTCATTAACAGCTGTCAGATATTTTGCAGAAATGTAATTTTTTCTCTTCACCTTTAAGTGATATCAGTTACGTAATATCAGTGACTGGTTAACAAGTTTCGTAGTTGCGTTTTGTTAATAATTATTTAAAAACTTGTATAAGAGACCCAACAAGACTTTAACAAAATGCTTAATTCCTCGCCAAATACGTCGAGAATTGGAATGGCCAGCTTCATTCCTGAGGTGAAGTATCGTGATACTAGTATTCCTATCTCGATATTTATGTGCAGGTTTTCAAGGAAGAATTGAGGAAATTACCTAAAGGCGGGATATGTTGGTCCTAAGAGGCGTGTGGGAGGAGACTGAGCGCGTGGTAAGACACTCAGAGCGGGGTTGGAAAAAAAAAAAAAAACTTTTTGGAGGGTATTTTAGTTTATTTTTTGGGTTGGTTATTTTTTAGGTTTTATTTATTTATATTTATTTTTATTCCTCATATTTATATGCAAATCAGTATAAATAAGCAATTAAAAATTAATTCAGAAACAGAAGGTCTGAAGTGTTTCATTTATTTATTTTTTTCATGGAGGGGCAATAGCCAACACCAACAAAAAAACAAAACCTAACCTAACCTAACCAAATGTTAGAAATACTGATCTATCAAAACTTATAACTTACAAGACACAACAGGGAAATAAAAGGACATAAACAACACAACAATGATGGTGGTGATGATGATGATGATGATGATGGTAATAATAATAATAATAATAATAATGAATATATATATATATATATATATATATATATATATATATATATATATATATATATATATATATATATATATATATATATATATATATATATATATATATATATATATATATATATATATATATATATATAATAACAATAGTATTAGAAATAATAATAATAATAATAATAATAATAATAATAATAATAATAGTAATAATAATAATAATAATAATGATAATAATAATAATAATAATAATAATAATAATAATGATAATAATATTTTTTTTTTTTTTTTTTTTTTTTTTACGTCTAGTTTTCCCTAGTCTGTTAGGGCTGAGACGGTGCCTCCTGATGAAGGACTTTTGGATTTGGCATTTGGGAACCGTTACCCCGAGTGGATGCCCTTCCTACCCTCGGACCGTAGCCAGGATTCGAACCCGTGCGCCTGATGACCACTTGGCCCCCAAAGCGCGCGCGGTGCCACTGTACCACGGCGGCTCCTATAATAATAATAATAATAATAATAATAATAATAATAATAATAATAATAATAATAATAATAATAATAATAATAATAATAATAATAATAAATAATAATAATAATAATAATAATAATAATATTAAAAAATAACAACAACAACAGTACCACTTCACTACGTATCGCCTCACGCGGGGAGGAGGGGTGTGAGGGACACAGGACTTTTTTTCTTTTTCATGCAGTATTCTTTTTTATACCCATGAAGCATAAACACACTGCCGGCCTCCGCTGGTCCCCCTACCCTCTCTCCCTTAATCCCTCCCGACACCGCCCTTCCTCCCAGTCGGAAGCTTTCATCCTGCTGTATGAAGAAGTGAGTGCTTCACCAATTTTTCATTGACATAATTTGATTGATGTCTATGTTGAGAGAGGACGTGAATTACGAATAAAGCAATCCGTGGTTCTCTGGACTGAGTCATTCTCCTCCTCCTCCTCCTCCTCCTCCTCCTCCTCCTCCTGCTCCTCCTCCAGTTTCTCTGGTTACAAAGTATGTGGAAACGAGAAGATATTCCGAGAAACGTGTATTATGAGGTTTTTTGAGCTTCTTAGGTACCAAAACATTAAAATGAATGAATAAAAATTTATATGAAAAAAATACCAAAAGCATGTATTTTGAATATTTCAAAATAACGTCAGAATGCATGCAAAACTCCCTATATGGTGAATGGAATCATTTCTGGAAATCTTTTGAGTGTTTATAAACGTGTTAGGAACGAAATCACTTAAAAACTCGGAAAGAATTCTATTCGGGAAAAAAGGAAACCACATTACTAAAAACGGTTCCTTTGAGTGTTTTTGAGCTACTTACGAAACGCTAAACTGCACGCAAAACACACATTAAGGAGAAACACAATCACCTTGCCAAATACCTGTATTTTTAGAGCTTTAGAGCTTGTTACCTACCAAAACGACAAAATGCATGAAAAGTACCCTATTTTGGGAAACGAAAGAACATTACTATAAACATGTATTACAATTCTTTTTTAGCTTCCTAGGTATCAAAACTCTTAAACGAATGAATAACACTCCATATGGAGAAATTGAACATTAACAAAAAAAACGTGTATTTTGAGTGTATTTTACATTATAAAATGCATGCAAAGCACCCCATGTGGGGAACGGAAAAGATATTTCCAAAAATCGTGTTTTGTAATTGTTTATGAGCGTGTTATGCACCAAAACACCAAAAAGTATGAAAAGAGCTCTATATGGAAAAAAAAAATACAAAAATCGACTCTTTTCAGTGTTTTGAGCTAATTACGTACTAAAATGCAAAAAAAAAAAAAAAGCATGCAAAACAACTCATGTAGAAACAACAATATTACCAAAAAACAAGTATTTTGAGTATTTTTGATCTTAAGTAAAAAACGCCAAAATAAATGTAACATATATAGGGAAAGGAAACGAGATTTCCAGAAACCTGTCTAATGAGTGTTTTTATGAGCGTGTTAGGGACCAAAACGCTGAATAGCATGAAAATCTCCCTTTATGGGAATATAAAACAACATTAAGAAAAACGTGTTTTTTAATATTTCTTATTATTATTGTTATTAGGTACGAAAACACTACTACGCATGCACAAAACGTTTATTGGAAAAACAGAATATTACCAAAAAACAAGTATTTTTAGTGTTTTTGATCTTGTAACGAACAAAAACGTCAAAATTCATGAACAGTATCCTATATATGGAAACGAAAAGACATTACGTGAAGCTTTTGTTATGAGTGTTTTTGAGCTTCATAGGTATCAAAACCCTAAAACTCATGAATGGAAATATGGAGAAACAGAACAATATTACCAAAAACGAGTATTTTCTGTGTATTTCATATTATCATGTCCCAAAACGCCAAAATGCACGCAAAGGATCCTGTATGGGGAAAGGGAAAGAGATTTCCAGAAACGTATCTTTTCAGTGTAAATTTTAAATTCACGCCATGAATATACCAAAAACGTGTATTTTGAGCGTTTTTGAGCTTGTTGCGTAGAAAATGCCAAAAATGCATGCAAAGTACTCTACACGGGGAAACGAAAAGCCATTACGAGAAACGGGTCTTATAAGAGTTGTCTGAGCTTCTTAAGTACAAAAATGCTAAAACGCATGAATAGCATTGTACTCGTATATCGAGAAACAGAACAATATTACCAAAAACATGTCTTCTGAGTGTTTTGCGTGTCTTACGTACCAAAACGCTAAAGCACATGCAAAACACCCTTTAATGAGGAAATTAATAACATTACCAAAAACGATTATTTTCAGTGTATTTGAGCTTGTTTTGTGCAAAAACGTCAAAATGGAAGAAAAGTATCCTATATGGAAAGCAAACCGTTATTACAAGAAACTTGTATTATGGATGATTCTGAGTTTCTTAGGTACCAAAACACTAAAACGTGTCAAAAGCACTTTATATGAAGAAACAGAACAACAATACCAAAAACGTGTGTTTTAAGTATTTTTTACCTTGTTACCTACCAAAACTCAAAAATGTATGGAAAGCACGTTGATTGATGAAAGAGAATAAATTTATCAAAAACGTGTATTGCGAGAGTGTTTGACCTCGATTGGTACCAGAGCATCAAAATCCATGCAAATAATAATTACGAGAAACGTTAATAATATATATATTTTTTTTTTAGCTTCGTAGTTACCAAACCGCAAAAAAAAAAAGAACACGTGAATAGCACACTATAAGGAGAAAATAACAACATAACCAAAAATGTACATTTTGAGTGTTGTTCACATTGTTAGCTACAAATACCAAAATGCATGAAAAGCAATGTATTTGGGGAAAAAATGACATTATCAGAAACGTGTCTCATTCTTAGATACCAAAACGCTAAATTGCATTAAAAGCACCCTCTAGTAGAATACAAAAAAAAAAAAAAATATATATATATATATATATATATATATATATATATATATATATATATATATATATATATATATATATATATATATATATATATATATATATATATATATATATATATATATATATTACCAAAAAATTATTTTGAGTGTTTTTGAGCTTTGTATGTATAAAAACGCTAAAACGCATGGAAGATAATAACAGAATAACATTACCAAAAAGGTGTATTGTGAGTGTTTTTGAGCTTGTTAATTACAAAAACGGCAAAATGCATGCAAAGAACTTTATATGGTGAAAGCTTTTATATGGTGAAGCACTCTATATTGGGAAATAAAAACCAGAAACGTGTCTTTTGAGTGTTTTTGAGAATATTAGTCACGAAAACGTAAAAAAAAAAGTATATCGTCATCAAAAACGTGTATTTTGAGTATTTTTGAGCTAGTTACGTATAAAAACGCCAAAATGAATGCCAATTACTCTATATGAGGAAACGAAAAGACCACGAGAAAAGTATATTATGTAAGTTTTTGAGCTTCTTAGGTGCCAAAATGCTAAAACATATTAATAGCACTTTATATCGAAAAACAAAACATTAACAAAAACGTGTATTTTGAGTGTTTTATTATTTTTTTTATCATTATGTATCAAAACCAAAATGAATGCAAATCTCCCTATATGGGTCAAGGAAACGACATTACCATAAACGTATCTTTTGAGTGTTTTACAACGTGGTAGCCATCAGAACCCTAAAAAAGCATGGAAATCACCGCATATGGGGAATACAAAACATTACGAATAAAAATGTCTTTTTAGTATTTTCGAACTTGTTACTTACCAAAACGCTAAAACTGATGCAAAACATCCTTCATGGAGAAAATACAATAACATTACCAAAAACAAACAAACATGTATTATGAATGTTTTTGAGCTTCTTAGAAACTAAAACGGAAAAAAAAAGTATGAATAGCAGTATATGGAGAAAAGGAGCATCAAAAAACGTGTTAGGCACCAAAACACTAAAAAAACATCAAAAGTACCATATAGGGTACCATATATGGTACCATATATGGTACGTTTTGAGTGTTTTTCAGCTATTTAGGGTTTTTGAGCTTTGTACGTACAAAAACGCCAAAATGCATGCAAAGTACCATCAATGGGGAAACGAGAAAACATTACAAGAAACATGGCCTACCTGTGTTTGTGGTTGCGGTAGCCCATGAGCTGGAAATATTGGTTGGAAAAAGTTGAAAATGACCAACTATGGGAAAACGAAAACACATTAGTTGAAACATGTATTATAAATGTTTTTGAGCTTCTTAGGTACCAACACGATAAAACAATTGAATAGCACTCTGTATGAAGAAACAGCATAATATTACCAAAAATGTTTTTGATCTTAGGTACCAAAACGCTAAAACGCATGAATAACTCTTTTTAGAGAGAAACATAACAACATTACCAAAAACGTGTATTTTGAGTGCAATTTACATTGTTAAGTACCAACCATAAACTCCATGGAAAGCACCCTATATATATATATATATATATATATATATATATATATATATATATATATATATATATATATATATATATATATATATATATATATATATATATATATATATATATATATATATATAGGAAGGACTCTGGCCAAGGGCAACAAATATCCAATAAGAAAAAAAATGCCCACTGAAATGCCAGTCCCACAAAAGGGTCAAAGCAGTGGTCAAAAATTAATGAATAAGTGTCTTGAAACCTCCCTCTTAAAGGAATTCAAGTCATAGGAAGGTGGAAAAACAAAAGCAGGCAAGTAGTTCCAGAGTTTACCAGAGAAAGGGATGAATGATTGAAAATACTGATTAACTCTTGCGTTACAGAGGTGGACAGAATAGGGGTGAGAGAAAGAAGAAAGTCTTGTGCAGCGAGGCCGCGGAAGGAGGGGAGGCATGCAGTTAGCAAGATCAGAAGAGCAGTTAGCATGAAAATAGCGGTAGAAGACAGCTAGATGTGCAACATTGCGGCGGTGAGAGAGAGGCTGAAGACAGTCAGTTAGAGGAGAGGAGTTGATGAGACGAAAAGCTTTTGATTCCATCCTGTCTAGAAGAGCAGTATTTGTCGAACCCCCCCAGACATATGAAGCATACTCCATACATAGACGGATAAGGCCCTTGTATAGAGTTAGCAGCTGGGGGGGGTTAGAAAAACTGGCGGAGACGTCTCAGAACACCTAACTTCATAGAAGCTGTTTTAGCTAGAGATGAGATGTGAAGTTTCCAGTTCAGATTATAAGTAAAAGACAGACCGAGGATGTTCAGTGTAGAAGAGGGGGACAGTTGAGTGTCATTGAAGAAGAGGGGATAGTTGTCTGGAAGGTTGTGTCGAGTTGATAGATGGAGGAATTGAGTTTTTGAGGCATTGAACAATACCAAGTTTGCTCTGCCCCAATCAGAAATTTTAGAAAGATCAGAAGTCAGGCGTTCTGTGGCTTCCCTGCGTGATATGTTTACCTCCTGAAGGGTTGGACGTCTATGAAAAGACGTGGAAAAGTGCAGGGTGGTATCATCAGCATAGGAGTGGATAGGACAAGAAGTTTGGTTTAGAAGATCATTAATGAATAATAAGAAGAGAGTGGGTGACAGGACAGAACCCTGAGTAACACCACTGTTAATAGATTTAGGAAAAAAACAGTGACCGTCTACCACAGCAGCAATAGAACGGTCAGAGAGGAAACTTGAGATGAAGTTACAGAGAGAAGGATAGAAACCGTAGGAGGGTAGTTTGGAAATCAAAGCTTTGTGCCAGACTCTATCTAAAGCTTTTGATATGTCCAAGGCAACAGCAAAAGTTTCACCAAAATCTCTAAAAGAGGATGACCAAGACTCAGTAAGGAAAGCCAGAAGATCACCAGTAGAGCGGCCTTGACAGAACCCATACTGGCGATCAGATAGAAGGTTGTGAAGTGATAGATGTTTAAGAATCTTCCTGTTGAGGATAGATTCAAAAACTTTAGATAGGCAGGAAATTAATGCCATAGGACGGTAGTTTGAGGGATTAGAATGGTCACCCTTTTTAGGAACAAGTTGAATGTAGGCAAACTTCCAGCAAGAAGGAAAGGTAGATGTTGACAGACAGAGCTGAAAGAGTTTGACTAAGTAAGGTGCAAGCACGGAGGCACAGTTTCGGAGAACAATAGGAGGGACCCCATCAGGTCCATAAGCCTTCCGAGGGTTTAGGCCAGCGAGGGCATGGAAAACATCATTGCGATAAATTTTAATTCGTGGCATGAAGTAGTCAGAGGGTGGAGGAGAGGGAGGAACAAGCCCAGAATCGTCCAAGGTAGATTTTTAGCAAAGGTTTGAGCGAAGAGTTCAGCTTTAGAAATAGATGTGATAGCAGTGGTGCCATCTGGTTGAAATAGAGGAAGGAAAGAAGAAGAAGCAAAGTTATTGGAGATATTTTTGGCTAGATGCCAGAAATCACGAGGGGAGTTAGATCTTGAAATGTTTTGACATTTTCTGTTAATGAAGGAGTTTTTGGCTAGTCGGAGAACAGACTTGGCATGGTTCCGGGCAGAAATATAAAGTGCATGATATTCTGGTGATGGAAGGCTTAAGTACCTTTTGTGGGCCACCTCTCTATCATGTATAGCACGAGAACAAGCTGTGTTAAACCAAGGTTTAGAAGGTTTAGGACGAGAAAAAGAGTGAGGAATGTACGCCTCCATGCCAGACACTATCACCTCTGTTATGCGCTCAGCACACAAAGACGGGTCTCTGACACGGAAGCAGTAGTCATTCCAAGGAAAATCAGCAAAATACCTCCTCAGGTATTCATTTTTGGTGTCATTCTTCCCTCTTACGTGTTTCATTTCTTGTTGGTGATTCTTGGGCTACAATATAATGAATAAAACAAATTAAAATACAACAAAAAAATAATACCATAAAATTAAATAAAGCAGTCTGCCAATACTTTATATTATTATCAGAACTATTGATTTCACTACAACCATGAATGGAATCAAACACCAATCTCTGAGACGCGAACCAAGAGCCTGTACCACACAGCCAAGGGTCCAAAGGGTACTATACTTAATTAAGACCACACCTGTCTAATGCAGTTAGTGTGGAGTCAGTATGGGCGGGAGCACCTCAAAGGCTGGGCGTGTCTATGAAGTAGTGGAGTGATGCAGCACACCAGGGGACGCAGGGGTCTTCATACACGTCAGGTGGTCCCGTGGGTGGTGAGCCCAGGACGTCCTTCCTACCACCTTGACACCACACACGCCACCACCACTCAGCACCAGCAGCAGCATTGCTGGTAGTAGTAGTAGTAGTAGTAGTAGTAGTAGTAGTAGTAGTAGTAGTAGTAGTAGCAGTAGCAGTAGTAGTAGTAGTAGTAGTTTACCGACCACAAATTTTCTCAAATTTGTCAAATATATTGTTTAAAACCTAAATTCAGAGCTCTAAGTAAAAGCCATAAAAAGATGTTGCAGCCAATAATATTAACTGATAACGAAGAACTTACATGAAAAACGCCTTGGAAACCATCTTAAACAAACTAAAATAGACATATCTTAAGACATCATGAAAAACACTATTTGAGATAAACAGACAGATTGACAGCTAGACAGAAAGAAAGATAGATGCAGATAGATACTGATAAAGATAATGAGCTTAAGATAGATATTGATAAAGATAATGATCACAGCTTAAGATAGATATTGATAAAAATAATGATCACAGCTTAAGATAGATATTGATAAAAATAATGATCACAGCTTAAGATAGATACTGATAAAGATAATGATCACAGCTTAAGATAGATACTGATAAAGATAATGATCACAGCTTAAACCAAACATATTAAGAAATGAAAACAAGTAGCAGATAGATAACATACTGAAGGACGAAGGAAAAAACTGCACCACAACAACTGACTCTTGAATCCCTGTTAAGTCACGTAATACTGGAGGAAAAAGAAACACACACACACACACACACACACACACACACACACACACACACACACACACACTGTAAGTAGCCAAGGTCACTAATGAGTTGAATACCAGACAGAAGAGTAAGAAGTGTATCTCTTTAGAATCCCGAGTAGATTTAAGAGGGTTTAAATACTGTATAAGCAAATTCCTAAGCCATTACTCATTCCCAACGGTCAGACAGGCGAATAAACAGACAGACAAGCAGACAGACAGACAGACAGACAGACAGACAGACAGACAGACAAGCAGACAGATAGACAGACAGACAGACAGACAGACAGACAGACAGACAGACAGACAGACAGAGAGACAGACAGACAAGCAGACAGACAGACAAGCAGACGGAAAGATGTTAAATATCAGTACAGCAAAATAAGTTGGAGATGAGAATTCTAAAATAAATCGATAGAGACAAGAAAAGGTAGATGTTGACAGACAGAGCTGAAAGAGTTTGACTAGGCAAGGTGCAAGCACGGAGGCACAATTTCGGAGAACAATAGGAGGGACCCCATCAGTTACATAAGCCTTCCGAGGGTTTAGGCCACCGAGGGCAAGGAAAACATCATTGCGAAGAATTTTAATAGGTGGCATGAAGTAGTCAGAGGGTGGAGGAGAGGGAGGAACAAACCCAGAATCATCCAAGGTACAGTTTTTAGCAAAGGTTTGAGCGAAGAGTTTAAAAATAGATGTGGTAGCAGTGGCGCCATCTGGTTGAAATAAAGGAGGGAAAGAAGAAAAAAGGTTATTGGAGATATTTTTGGCTAGATTCCAGAAGTCACGAGGGGAATTAGATCTTAAAAGGTTTTGACACTTTCTGTTAATGAAGGAGTTTTTGGCTAGTTGGAGAACAGACTTGGCATGGTTCCGGGCAGAAATATAAAGTGCATGAGATTCTGGTGATGGAAGGCTTAAGCACCTTTTGTGGGCCACCTCTCTATCATGTATAGCACGAGAACAAGCTGTGTTGAACTACAGATTGAAAATTAGATCTTACACCGAGAACGTTGCAGAAGTTAATGAAGAAAAACTTGAGGGGGGTGTCAAGACACTTAGGGTCGTCGACAGAAAGGCAGTCCGACCTGGGGACATTTATGGTCCCCTCCCCAGATGGGGACTCCGAGGCTGGTGTAGGAGTCGCTATGATGATTTTAAAATTTTTGAGTGAAGGGTTTGTGTGTTATTACGTGTTTGTAGTTTTGTGTGGAGGAAGAGAGTTGTCTTCAGTGGGCAAGCTGTGACTGTCCCCATGTGTTGTGAGACACAAAAGGAAACGTTCAGTGAGGTCAAAGCTGGGTTTAATGATAAGTTCACAGCACCCTCTGAACAGTGCTTTAGACCTCACTGGGAGTAATTATCGTTTCGGCAGGTGTCTACTGCCTGCTTCCTCCTGTATGTGTATATATGTGCAAATATGTATGTATATGTATATGTGTGTATGTGTATATATGTGCATATATATATATATATATATATATATATATATATATATATATATATATATATATATATATATATATATATATATATATATATATATATATATATATATATATATATATATATATATATATATATATATATATATATATATATATATATATATATATATATATATATATATGGATCAGGCTGCGAAACAGAAGAAAAGGCTCGCTGATGTGCCACTCCCTAAATAGCAAAGCAAAAAGAATTATATTTATTATTGAAAGTGATAGACAGACGGAAGACACAAGCAGGCAAGTTTTTCAGAGTTTAACAGTAAAATAGATGAAATGACTGAAAATAATACTTAACTCATTGCATTACGGAGGTGGACACAATACAGGTTACAAAGTACAAAGCATTCTGCAGCGCTGCCGCAGGAGGGGAGACATGCACTTCACAACATCAAAACCAACGGCGTGAAGGAAGCGTCTCACATGGGAACAGTTGCTCTCTACGCACAAAATCTCCCACAAAAGTAACCTGAAGGAGGCGCACTCCACATTTGTGGTTTAATCGTAAGAGAATATGAAACCTTAGTAAAATAAGGGAAGCAGCAAGACGTTAGTCCCACACGTGGCAATCCTGCATGCATTTACTTCCCTTTTTACATCTATCTTTATCAAGCTTAAACCTATTATTTCTTGTCTTTTCCTCATTACTGACCCTGAGGATTTTCCTTATGTAATCATTTAAAGAACTCTCCCAGTCACTGGCTTGAATGTTTTACTGCCTTACAGACAGACAGACAGACAGACGCACACTTGCAGGCAGGACACACTGAGGGCACACCCGAGGCGCTCACAGGGAAAAGTTCTCTCTTGGCCTCACTGCCAAACTGATTCTTCCACTCGCCTCAACCACACTCATTTTTCAACAAGAGTCGGCAATTTTCTATTCTCTGCAAAATTCATTCTGTTTCGGAAACTTGGGGACAAAATTTCTTCAGGCCCGGGAAAGACTTGCAGGAGGCGCTGGAGGAGGAGGTGACCGGCTGGACCTTGGGGCCCCAGGTCCATGCCGGCCTCACACAGCAGGTTCTCCTGCTCCACCTCCTGCTCCACCTCCTCCTGCTACAAAATTATTGGCGCCCACTTGCAGCCCCTCACAGCCAAAAAGAACACACCATGCTCAGGGGACTGAACAGCCTCCAGCAGACACTGCCATCTGACCATCGGAGTGGCCCTTTAGGGGAGGACTGGGCTCCTCCAAGGCAGTGTCCCTGTGAGGGGCTGGAAGCGTGCACGCCACTGCCCATTGGACTTAAATGGACCCTTAAGGACAGTAAGGGTCCGCCCTACACGTGTAGCTAATGTTCATCGTCGCTACTCGGATCGTTATCATCGTAGCTATAAGGATCGTAGTTATAAGGACCATTGTCAACGTAGTTATAAGGACCATTGTCAACGTAGTTATAAGGACCATTGTCAACGAAGTTATAAGGACCATTGTCAACGTAGTTATAAGGACCATTGTCAACGTAGTTATAAGGACCATTGTCATCGTAGTTATAGGGACCATTGTCAACGTAGTTTTAAGGATCATTATCGTCGTAGTTATAAGGACCATTGTCAACGTAGTTATAAGGACCATTGTGAACGTAGTTATAAGGACAATTGTCAACGTAGTTATAAGGGCAATTGTCAAGGTAGTTTTAAGGACCATTGTCATCGTAGTTATAAGGACCATTATTGTCGTAGTTATAAGGACCATTGTCAACATAGTTATAAGGACCATTGTCAACGTAGTTATAAGGACCATTGTCAACGTAGTTTTAAGGATCATTATCGTCGTAGTTATGAGGATAGTTATTATTGTCGCTATTCGGATCGTTATCATCGCGGGCGCGCATCGTGTATTCATCGTTGTAATCGCTTCAACTATCGTCGTTCCACGATTTCATTACATTAAGACACAACACACAACACAACACACGACACACAACACAACACACACGGAAGGAGCCTTTTTGGGGGGGAAAGAGCTTCTTTCATCACACACAACACAACACAACACAACACGACACAACACAACACACAACACAACACACACGGAAGGAGCCTTTTTGGGGAGAAAGAGCTTCTTTCATCACATACAACACAAAACAAAACACACACACACACACACACACACACACACACACACACAACACAACACAACACACACACACACACACACACACACACACGGAAGGAGCCTTTTTGGGGAGAAAGAGCTTCTTTCATCACATACAACACAAAACAAAACACACACACACACACACACACACACACACACACAACACAACACAACACACACACACACACACACACACACACACATACATACACACACACAATCTTAACAAAATAATAATCATAATTATAAGCATAGTAACAATAATAATACTGGTAATGAATGCTATCATTTTATCTGAATTACGTATTCATTTACTTATCTAATATCTTACGTTCATGTACACTATACTGTTTACTGCATTTTTCCTTGCTCTGTAGCCTGCAGCCATAGAGATTTTCACATGTGTGCATTACTGTATAACAATGTGACAAATAAATTACCTTGTGTTAAGAAATATTTTGACATTTTCTATTGATGAACGAGTTTTTGTGTGCCTGAAGTCTTGGCACGAGTTTCATGCATTGGAAAACTGAGGTACTGTTTGTGGGCCGCTGTATACGAGCATATACAGTGTGGCGTTCGTTCTACCTGCTTATTTATCTATCTATCTATCTATCTATCTATCTATCTATCTATCTATCTATCTATCTATTTATCTATCTATCTGTCCATTTCGTTCGCCTGCTCTGCTCATCGATGTATGGTCTATCCTTCAACCTATCAATCAACTAAGTATCTATCTATTTTGTCTCTTTCCAGTGTATATCACAGAAATCATATCTTCCATATCCACTTTACGAATCCATATACTGTCACTTTCTCCACTAAGAGAAGTGTAGTTGTTTACCTATTTATCTATCTATATACCTGTCCTTTATCTATCCATCTATAATATCAAATCAATAGTATAATAGTCACTTCATACATTACCATCTATAATCGTCACATGAACAACATTTACAAATATTGCTAAAGTGTCTCCACGCACAGTGAACCAGTCCATAGAGAGGTGTGTGTTGTTACCTATCTATCTGCCTCTATCTGGCCATCCACCTACCTGTCTATACATAACAAATTACTAATAACAACATTTCCACTGTCTCCTTTTGGGTCTGGCACAATATTATCAACGCTATTCATTTATTTATTTTTTACTAGGTCCTATTGCTCTAGGAGAGATCCCTTCTAAACAAATAAATAAACATATTTCAAATTTTCATATAGTCATGCCTTTTCTAAAAATAAGTAAATAATTAAAAGAGTAAAAAAATAAACAAAGTAATAAATGAATAAATAAACAAATAAATAAATAAATACATATATAAAATAAATAAAATAAAAGAGTAAATTCAATAAAAGTTTTGTACATTTGTCGTTATAAGATGTTCACTCTGCCACTTTGCCTTCCATTGTCTTCAGTGTTTGCCTCAACAAGCAGTCCCCTGATTTACTGATAGTCTCTCATTTCATCACCACCATAAATAAACTGGTTTTATTTTTAGGAAATTGGGATGATAGGGTGTCTCAACTTTCTTATTGGAAAAGGCACAGCTGGGAAGAAATTTTTAGACCAGTCACACCATCGACATGACAAAGGCAAGAATACCAACAGGTGCCCCACGCAATGGCAAAACGAAATAATAATAATAATAATAATAAACGGTTTATTCTTTAGGCAGTCAACAAACTGAAAATGTACATTGGGGGTGGGGAAATACTTGACATTAATCCTAAAGGTAAGTTAAATCTAGAAGAGACTATTGATTGATGGCTCGCACCATGGGGGGAATCACACTGAGTCTGTACCGGTCCGTACGTGGCGCCTTTAGGGGCGTTATCTTATTGTGGTGTCTGGTGGCACGGGTAGGGCGAGGCGCGTCAGGCGGCAGCATGTTTCTGAGACGTGGATGATTCAGAAGTCCCCTTCCAGAAGTGTGTGTGTGTGTGTGTGTGTGTGTGTGTGTGTGTGTGTGTGTGTGTGTCTATATATATATATATATATATATATATATATATATATATATATATATATATATATATATATATATATATATATATATATATATATATATATATATATATATATATATATATATATATATATACTCAGTATTCAGATATAAAAAAGATACAGAGGCCAGTTTGTTAATGAGGGTGACGATTTATAAATAATACCAAGGTAAATGACAATTTTCATGACTTAATGTTTAAGAAAAACCTTACCTACCTGATGCATTTACCTGTGCACCTGCCTAACGTATCTGTGCCAATCTAATGGGGAGTTTTCGGAACTAAACCGCTAGATGTCGTTGCTGCTCATCTAACTGTAGGAAAGAGAGCTAAAATATTGTTGTAGTAAATCCCAGGTGCGTAAAGCTGCATAGAACATTGATCATCACGATACTATTGAAATGATGTATCGACTTTTCAATATCTGGTATGGATAATATTGAGAGAAGGTGGTCAGGTTTTTATTTTTTTTTTTTTTGTGATTATCGAGTAAACTGCTAGCATTATCTTAAATAAAGCATATTACAAGTATAAAACGTATTGATTTGGACAATAAAAAAAATAAAAAATCACACTGTACTATATAGTATGACACAACCTACTCAGTAACATGGTGATATACGGCTCTAGTTTTTTTTTGTTTTTTTTTTTGTGGGGATTTTAGCATCCCTCTCACGAAGCGAGCGATAAGGCAAAGTGATCGAGAACCAAAACAAACATCTCTCAGGCGATCCTGCTGCTGCTGTAGTGTCCAGCTACTGTAATCCATTGCTTAAGGAGTAGTGGAGATGGGCACCGCAGCAACATTCAACTTCTTGTCCAACAACGTGTTTCTTAAGTTCAACCAGCGCGGCCGAGTCAGGTGTTTGTTTTGGTTAGAGATACAGCATTACTATCGCCAGGACATTCGAGTTGCCAATTTTTTTTAGTAAAATTGCCGTTTCCATAAACTAGGAAGGATATCTATATAATTTGGAATTTTGACTATCATAGACATGTTGCCTTTATGTTTACTGTAGTCTAGAATAAGACGTTTCCAATCGAGAGTGTATTCATTTGGAAATCTTAAGATGACCAAATAAATCTAAAGGCCGATTCACTAGAAAATCAACTTATATACATTTGTTCATGAAAAGAGTTTGATTTTACTTGTGTTACTACTTAGAAGGGATTACGTAGAAAATATATTATATAAGCGCATTGCATCTTTATGTGAATCGAATAACACTGTAGGTATATCTGATATTGTTTGTATGTGAGAGAAGAGTTTGTGTCTGTGCTGTCACATTTTTTTTTTTTTTTTATGTAGGAAGGACATTAGCCAAGGGCAACAAAAATCCAATTAAAAAAAAAAAATGCCCACTGAAATGCCAGTCCCATAAAAGGGTCAAAGCAGTAGTCAAAAATTAATGAATAAGTGTCTTGAAACCACCCTCTTGAAGGAATTTAAGTCATCGGAAGGTGGAAATACAGAAGCAGCCAAGGAGTTCCAGAGTTTACCAGAGAAAGGGATGAATGATTGAGAATACTGGTTAACTCTTGCGTTAGAGAGGTGGACAGAATAGGGGTGAGAGAAAGAAGAAAGTCTTGTGCAGCGAGGCCGCGGGAAGAGGGGAGGCATGCAGTTAGCAAGATCAGAAGAGCAGTTAGCATGAAAATAGCAGTAGAAGACAACTAGATATGCAACATTGCGGCGGTTAGAGAGAAGCTGAAGACAGTCATTTAGAGGAGAGGAGTTGATGAGACGAAAAGCTTTTCATTCCACCCTGTCTAAAAGAGCAGTGTGAGTGGAACCCCCCCAGACATGTGAAGCATACTCCATACATGGACGGATAAGGCCCTTGTACAGAGTTAGCAGCTGGGGGGATGAAAAAAACTGGGGGAGACGTCTCAGAACACTTAACTTCATAGAAGCTGTTTTAGCTAGAGATGAGATGTGAAGTTTCCAGTTCAGATTATAAGTAAAGGACAGACCGAGGATGTTCAGTGTAGAAGAGGGGGACAGTTGAGTGTTATTGAAGAAGAGGGGGATACTTGTCTTGTGTCGAGTTGATAGATGGAGGAATTGAGTTTTTCAGGCATTGAACAATACCAAGTTTGCTCTGCCCCAATCAGAAATTTTAGAAAGATCAGAAGTCAAGCGTTCTGTGGGTTTCCTGCGTGAAACGTTTACCTCCTGAAGGGTTGGACGTCTATGAAGAGACGTGGAATTGTGCAGGGTGGTATCATCAGCGTACGATTGGATAAGACAAGAAGTTTGGTTTAGTAGATCATTAATGAATAATAAGAAGAGAGTGGGTGGCAGGACAGAACCATGAGGAACACCACTGTTAATAGATTTAGGAGAAGAGCAATGACCGTCTAGCACAGCAGCAATAGAACGGTCAGAAAAGAAACTTGAGATGAAGTTACAGAGAGAAGGATAGAAGCCTAGTAGGAGGGTAGTTTAGAAATCAAAGCTTTGTGCCAGACTCTATCAAAAGCTTTTGATATATCCAAGGCAACAGCAAAAGTTTCACCAAAATCTCTAAAAGAGGATGACCTAGACTCAGTAAGGAAAGCCAAATCGCCAGCAGAACGGCCTTGAGGGAACCCATACTAGCGATCAGCACAAATAATAGGACTTGCAGTATTAAGTATTACAGAATGTTTTCTCTAATTAACTGATGAGGAAAAATACGCCAGGTGCTTTTTTCTCTTATGTCTGACTAACGCGGAGTTGTCACGCGCCCTCAACACTGAGGACACTTGCACTATTAGCAGTATTAATAGTTGGATTGGAAAAAAAACACGGATCAAAAAAAAATAAATAAATAAAGTTTTTAGGGATTTTATTTTTTGAGGGGATTAGTTTTTTTAGGGTTTTATTTTTTTCATATTTATATTTAAATCAGTTTAAATAAACAATTAAACAGTAATCTAAAGGTGAAACAAGGTTTGAGGTCTTCTTTTTTTCTTTTATTTACGTGTAGGAGGGAGACTCGCCAAGATCAACAAAAAAATATAATAAAAAAAGAAGTCCACTGAGGTCCCGGTGAAAGAGTTCTAGTCATTGAAAAGAAGAAATACAGAAGCAGGGAGGAAGTTACAGAGCTGACCAGAGAAAGAGATGAGTGGAACCCCTCCCCCCATACACGTGTATGTATTCCATACATGGATGGATAACGCCCCTGTACATAATTAGTAGTTGGGGGGTGAGAAACACTCTAGGACACAACTCAGAACACCTAACTTCATAGAAGCTCTTCTAGCAAGAGATGAGATGTGGAGCTTCCAGTTTAGACTATAAGTAAAGGGCAGACCGAGAATGTTCAGTGTAGAAGAGGGGAACAGTTCAGTGTCACTGAAGAAGAGGGGATAGTTGTCTGGAAGTTTGTGTTAAGTTGATAGATGGACGAATGAGCTTTTAAGGCATTGAGCAATACAAAGTTTGCTCTGAAACAATCAGAAATTTTAGAGAGCTCAGAAGTCAGGCGTTCTGTTGCTTCTGTGAGTGAACTGTTTACTTCCTGAAGAGTTGGAAGTCTACGAAAAGACGCGGAAAAGTGCAGGGTAGCATCATCAGTGTAGGACTGGATAGGACAGAAAGTTTGGTTTAGAATATCATTAGTGAGTAATAGGAAGAGAGTAAGCGACACGACAGAACCCTCAGGAACACCACTGTTAATAGTTTTAGAAGAACATTGACCGTCTACCACAGCTGCAAGAGAACGATCAGAAAGAAAACTTGAGATGAAGTTACAGAGAGAAGGAAAGAAGCCGTAGGAGGGTAGGGTTTTCTGCCAGACTCTATCAAAAGCTTATGGTAGATATAAGGCAGCAGCAAATGTTTTACCAAAATCCCTAAAAGAGGATGACGAACACTCAGTAAGGAAAGCCAGAAGATCTCCAGCAGAGCGGCCTTGATGGAACCCATACTGGCTAGCAGATAGAAGGTTGTGAAGTGATAGACGTTTAAGAGTCTTCCTGTTGAGGATAGATTCAAAACTTTAGAGAGGCAGGGAAATAAAGCAACAGGACGACAGTTTGAGGGATTAGAATGGTCATTTGTTTTAGGAACAGCTTGAATGTAGGCAAACTTCCAGCAAGAAGGATAGGTAGATGTTGATAGACAGAGTTGGAAGAGTATGACAAGTGTCACGATCGCTTACTCACTTACGATCGTACCATCACGGTTATCTTTCCAAGAAAGTGGACGTTACACTGATCCCGGAGTTTTAAAGGTCTGGATTTTTAAAGGCTTCGAGTGCCTACCCGCCCTATCCGAAATCACCAGAATTACACCCTCTCACTCTACCTTTACCTTGACACAGCACACCTGGAATCACCTCTAATACCAGATCAATGTTGGGGGAGTAGAAAACACGATTATTCTATGTTACAACCACATATATTGATACTAATGATAATTCACAAACAACATGAGGTAGTACATGTTACTACATGACGCTCTCGTCACTTCACACAACACCAGAACCCGTTTACACCTCCACCAGTCACAGAAATATTTCCCTCAACCGCAGGAATTTACTCAGACGCTATTACCGCGTCGCCAGACAGTAATTCCCGTATTTCACGTCCTCAAGCCCAACAGGATATCACCATCATCACCAAAGATTACCCATAACACCATAACAGTGATAGATTTTTAAGAATCTTCCTGTTGAGGATAGATTCAAAAGCTTTAGATAGGCAGGAAATTAAAGCAATAGGATGGTAGCTTGAGGGATTAAAACGGTCACCCTTTTTAAGAACAGGTTGAATGTAGGCAAACTTCCAACAAAAAGGAAAGATAGATGTTGACAGACAGAGCTGAAAGAGTCCATAAGCCTTCGGAGGGTTTAGGCCAGCGAGGGCATGGAAAACATCATTGCGAAGAATTTTAATAGATGGCATGAAGTAGTTAGAGAGTGGAGGAGAGGGAGGAACAAGCCCAGAATCGTCCAAGGTAGAGTTTTTAGCAAAGGTTTGAGCGAAGAGTTCAGCTTTAGAAATAGATGTGATAGCAGTGGTGCCATCTAGTTGAAATAAAGGAGGGAAAGAAGAAGCAAAGTTATAGGAAATATTTTTGGCTAGATGCCAGAAGTCACGAGAGGAGATAGATCTTGAATGGTTTTGACACTTTCTATTAATGAAGGAGTTTTTGGCTAGTTGGAGAACAGACTTCGCATGGTTCCGGGCAGAAATATAAAGTGCATGAGATTCTGGTGATGGAAGGCTTAAGTACCTTTTGTGGGCCACCTCTCTATCATGTATAGCACGAGAAGAAGCTGTGTTAAACCAAGGTTTAGAAGGTTTAGGTCGAGAAAAAGAGTGAGAAATGTACGCCTACATGCCAGACACTATCACCTCTGTTATGCGCTCAGCACACAAAGACAGGTCTCTGACACGGAAGCAGTAGTCATTCCAAGGAAAATCAGCAAAATACCTTCTCAGGTACCCCCACCTAGCAGAGGCAAAACGCCGGAGGCAGAGTAGGGTGTTGCACCAATTGCTCTAGGTCGTGGAGGACAGCAAAGTTGAAGTTAAGTTTGGAATTTAAGCAGTCAAAGGATTTCTTATAGTCGGAGGAGTTAGGTGAAAGGTATACAGCACGGATAAATTTAGTTTGAGAGTGACTCTGTAGTCGTAGCCAGATGGTGGAAGACTCAGAAGCTTCAAGAGCGTGGGCACGTGAGCAGGTTAAGTCATTGCACACATAAACGCAGCATCCAGCTTTGGTTCGAAAATGAGGATAGAGAAAGTAGGAGGGAACAGAAAAGGGACTACTGTCAGTTACCTCAGTGCTGTGCTTCCAGCGGGCTGTAGTGGAGGTTGTCAGGGGTTGCAAGGGTGTTTCTGTGATGGTAGTGATAATTTAACATGTACTCAGAAAACACACACCTATAAGAATTCAATTAATCATTTAAGTGGACTTCAAAAATAGTTATTATGAGATACCAAATGTGTTTAAGAATGAAGTCTTGAAAGCATCTAATTTTTCACATATCCCTTACTGAAGGTACTACAAAAAAAATAAAAATAAATAAATAAATAAATAAATAAAATAAATAAATAAAAAAAATGGCAAGGACCAACAAATCCCGGGCATGGCGAGGCAAATGGGCGAGCCTGTTAATGTGTAGCCCCTGTTCACCTAGCAGCAAGTGGGTACGGGATGTAACCCGAGGGGTTGTGACCTCACTGTCCCGGTGTGTGGTGTGTCAGTGGTCTCAGTACTGCCCAAAGATCGGTCACTGAGCTCTGAGCTCTTTTCGTAAGGGAACTGGTGGCTGGGTGACCAGCAGACGACCGTAGGTGAATCACACACACCTAAAAACATACGCATTACTACATAAGAGACCGACCATTACGAGCAACAACAACACGAAAGAGCAGTAGGGAGGAGTACCAAGCCTTACTGTAAAGCCTATCACACACAACCGCCAAAACACACACGTGAACTCACTGGGAGACAGGAGCCTCCCAGAACAGGCCGCTGCGGTAACACTCACCCTTCCCTATTTTATCCACATTCATCCGCCTTCTAGAGACTCCTGTGGTGTTATCCTGTGGGTGGTGGAGAGAGGAAGACTTTACTATTATCCTGCAGTGTCTTGAAGGATGGATGGCTTAAGATTCACATGAAAATCGGAGTTTATGTATTAAATTCACTTGCGCTACTGCTACCACTGTGTCTTTTCAGGGATACTGGAGAGGGAGTCAAGCGAGTGTCTATTGTTTCGTTTCTCTTATATTCTCAAGCTATCCAGTAGCGTTCACTTATTAGAATTAAGTGTATGGTTATTGAAATCACTTAAATTTTATAGAATTGTATGGAAGAAAGTTTATTTTCATATTAGGCTAGAAATGCATTGATAAAAATATCTTATAATGTTCTTTTAGTTATGCAGTATTGTTAACTAACGTAAAATATATAAATGAATATTGAAAAAAAAGTACAATCTTAGTGTACTTGTTTGAAAAAACCCTCGGAAGGCTTATGGACCTGATGGGGTCCCTCCTATTGTTCTCCGAAACTGTGCCTCCGCGCTTGCACCTTCCCTGGTCAAACTCTTTCAGCTCTGTCTGTCAACATCTACCTTTCCTTCTTGCTGGAAGTTTGCCTACCTGACCATTGCCTACCTGACCATTGCCTGACCATTGTCATCGTAGTTTTAAGGACCATTGTCAACGTAGTTATAAGGACCATTGTCAACGAAGTTATAAGGACCATTGTCAACGTAGTTATAAGGACCATAATCGTCGTAGTTATAAGGACCATTGTCAACGTAGTTATAAGGACCATTGTCAACGTAGTTATAAGGACCATTGTCAACGTAGTTATAAGGACCATTGTCAACATAGTTATAAGGACCATCGTCAACGTAGTTATAAGGACCATTATCGTCGTAGTTATAAGGACCATTGTCAACGTAGTTATAAGGACCATTGTCAACGTAGTTATAAGGACCATTGTCAACGTAGTTATAAGGACCATTGTCAACGTGGTTATAAGGACCATTATCGTCGTAGTTATAAGGATCGTTATTATTGTCGCTATTCGGATCGTTATCATCGCGGGCGCCCATCGTGTATTCATCATTGTAATCGCTTGAACTTTCGTCGTTCCACGATTTCATTACATTAAGACACAACAAACAACACAACACAACACACTACACAACACAACACACACGGAAGGAGCCTTTTTGGGGAGAAAGTGCTTCTTTCATCACACACAACATAACACAACACAACACACAAGGAAGGATCCTTTTTGGGGAGAAAGTGTTTCTATCATCACACACAACACAAACACAACACAATACAACACACACACAACACACAACATAACACACAACACACACATCACACAATACAACACAACACAACACACACGGAAGGAGCCTTTTTGGGGAGAAAGAGCTTCTTTCATCACACACAACACAACACAAACACAAACACAACACAACACAACACAACACAAACACAAACACAAACACAACACAAACACAACACAAAACACAAACACATACACAAACACAACACAAACACAAACACATACACACATACACATGCACATTTAATGTAATAAAATATCCATATGAAAAAATAAGCATAACAACAAAAATGACCTTCCTTTTTCACTTACTTTGAACACGTTCTACAGGTTTCCAAGTGTGTTTTCATGATTCTAGTAATAGCTTGACAAATATTCTATACGGTCAGTGGGAAAAACACACACGACAACCTGATTAAGATTTTTACCTTTGAAAAACAGTCCTTATTTATCTATCTATCTATCTTTCTACCTATCTGTCCATTCCGTTTGCCTGCTCTGCTCATCGATGTATGGTCTATCCATCAGTAATCTGCTTCCACTTAATTATTTCTGGTCAAGCACTGCACAGGAGTTATCTGTTTATCCACGCATATATCTGTCTTCAGTCATGTACATCTCTATATATTCATTCATCAATCTATTAATCTATCAATCTACTCATTTACTTTTTTCATTCATCTACATCTCTATCTATTCAATTATTCTATTTATTCATCTGTCAGTCAACTCTTTAACGTTACCTATTACTTCAACCTCTCAATGAACTAAGTATTTTGTCTCTTTCCAGTGTATATCACAGAAATCATAACTACCATATCCACTTTACGTATCTGTATACTGTCACCTTCTCCACTAAGAGAAATGTAGTTGTTTACATATCTATCTACCTATATACCTGTCCTTTATCTATCAGTCTATGATATTAAATCAATAGTATAATAGTTATAATCTTACCGCATCTATATTAATTTTCTATCAGTGACACAAAAAATTACTTACTTATCTACTACTACTGCTGATGTATGTCACTTTAAACCTTACCATCTGTAATCGTCACATTACCAACATTTACAAATATTGCTAAAGTGTTTCCTCACACAGTGAACCAGTCCATAGAGAGGTGTGTGTTGTCACCTATCTATCTGCCTCTATCTGGCCATCCACCTACCTGTCTATACATAACAAATTATTATTAATATATATTTTTTTTTTTATTTCCACTCTCTCATTTTGGGTCTGGCACATTATTATCAGCATTATTTATTTATTTTTTTACTAGGTCTTATTGCTCTAGGAGAGACCACTCCTAAACAAATAATATATATATATATATATATATATATATATATATATATATATATATATATATATATATATATATATATATATATATATATATATATATATATATATATATATCGTATTTTTAGTTCTTACTGTGCCATAACCTCGTCTGCCAAATCTATTCCGAAATTTTCAAACATACACCAGACACTTAACTTTTTTTTTTTTTTTTTATTAATCCTAAAGACATTGCTATGAATCTATGTATTTTTCCCTTTTGTTGGCACTGACCAGGCTGATACGATAATGCTAGTGACACTAAACCCTCACTTTCGTCTTATCTTGAAAGGGAGAGAAGAGAGAGAGAGAGAGAGAGAGAGAGAGAGAGAGAGAGAGAGAGAGAGAGAGAGAGAGAGAGAGAGAGAGAGAGAGAGAGAGAGAGAGAGAGAGAGAGAGAGCAGCAGTGAGGGGGAGTGATTGGGAGGGGCAGGGGTGGAGAGAGAAGGTGCAACTGCTGAGAATGAGAAAGGCAGGAGAGATTGATAAGTAGTGAAGGGCGGCAATGTAGAGAAGGGAAGTAAGAGAGGTTAAGAGAATGGGAGAGGGAAAGAGAGGAATAACGAAAGGAGGTTACTGCTGGTAAGAATGGATAAACACACACACACACACACACACACACACACACACACACACACACACACACACACACACACAAACACACACACACACACACACACACACACACTCACTCACTTACCTAAAACATATGAATTACTACATAAGATGGAGATGAAAAAAGAAAAAAGTAAAACAGTACATTTTGTAAAAATGTTAACACGTTTAAAAGAGAAAATAGAAAAAAAAATGCTGTTAATTTTCATTCACTTGTGATATTTTCCTTTTAAGAACACTTTCTACGAAACATTATCATTATTATCATCACTACATTACACGCGAACAGACACGTCTTGCCGGTGACAACCTCAGACTTCTCGTTAATATTCCGAGACCAGCCGTGGACTACCTGCTGGCAGGAGCTTATTGGTGGAGGTGCTCTACTTCTTTCTAGAGCTCGCAAAAGACTTGTGGCTGCAACACGTCCTGCCAGAGCGTGGCAGAAACACCGCGATTCAGCGAAATCAGCGCCTAGCAAACCATAATTCTTTATTCGGCGGCAGTTTTTATTTATCTCATTTTATTCTATTCTACCTTCGTAAGATGGAGTCCTGCCTGAGGGCATGAAAAAAAAAAATTCCTCTGAAGATGCCAGTCCCAAAGAAAACTGTCCAAAATAAACAGGACTCAAAGCAAGTGTTCTTAGTCTTTTGTCTTTGGTACCTCTTGAAGTCTTTCAGTAATGGCCACGCATACTTACCTAGAATGCCGACAGAACACAACATATGCGCCCTGGATTTCACCAGTAAATAACACCAAATATGTCCACCAATTTATCGGTGTGTGATAAAAAAAGAAAATTCTGCTTATATATCTATCGCTGCGAAAAATAAATTATCAAATGTGCTCATGAATTCATCAGTACCGTACGCAGTGACAACAATAATTGTCTGTGGTCTCTTATGATCGACTAACCCTGAGTTGTGACGGACGCTCAACACTACTGGGATTATTAATAGTAACAATACTGGCCTGCTATTGCTATGGGCAGGTCAGTACTGCAAGGCTTCCTTTACGTAACATCAGCAACACCAACAACCATAACAACAACAACAACAACAACAACAACAACAACTACTACTACTACTACTACTACTACTACTACTACTACTACTGCTGCTACTACTACTACTACTACTACTACTGCTACTGCTACTACTACTACTACTACTACTACTACCTCCACCCCATGTTTATTGATGTGTCAATTAGGGGCTCCATTACTTGGAGGTCATTAGCCCCAGCTCCCGCTAATGACTGTGGCATCCAACCATATCTAATACTCTATAATATACACATTAGTTGTTAACTATAAATTCATTCTACCTCTACTCTATCTACTCTTATGCCACTCTCCACCACTGTAGCCTCGCAGTCGAGGCCTCCTAAGTCTGCAGGTATGGGAGTGGAATGCCTTGTCCCCCTGAGACACAGGAGGGCAGATCTGAGGAGGGAGAATGAGAGACGGCACCTCATCCATGCGACGACATGGCTCCTTGGCTGGTGCTTCTTTTCTGCCATTAGGTCGGCTAGTCTTGAGTAGAAGCACTGAGCCTTGGAGCCCATCCCGCCAGATGTGGTGAAGACCAGAGGTGTGAAGCTGCCCTGGTCAACGTGTTGGATTCTCTCCCCATACGCTCGGATCTTCTCCTGCTCATTCTTGCGGTGGGCGGCCTCCAGGGAGAGTTCGTGGTGACAGGCGGCCATCGGGTCAAAGATCCGTATGTCCATGAATGCTTTCTGTCCCCTTGTCCAGAACTCGAGCCTCGTTGGTGGTGTTGGCTGTTCTGTAGCGCAGGTAGCGCCGTCTAGCGGCAGGAGGGTCGGTTCAGTGGAGACATCGTGGCACACCTCCCTGAGCATGCTGGCGGTCAGATCTCTCACCTCATCGTGCCTGATACATACGAATCCCCCCTTTTTGCACGTCATGGTGTGGTTGACGTCATTGGGGGAGCCACACACACAAGTACTGGGGAGTCCTTCCATCGGCCAGCCGTACCTCAGAGCAATGGCGTCGACAAATTCTTGTTTGTTGAGGCTGAAGCCCTTCGCTCTGATGGGCAGTGACGTTAGCCAGTTAGAGGCTCCCGTTTCCTGTGCAGTGAGGATTTTTCTCACTGTGGTTGCTACTACTACTACTACTACTATTTCTGCTACTACTACTACTACTACTACTACTTCTACTACTACTACTACTACTACTACTACTACTACTACTAATACTAATACTAATACTACTACTACTACTACTACTACTACTACTACTACTACTAATAATAATAATAATGATAATAATAATAATAATAATGATAATGATAATAATAATAATAACACTATCAAGAACAAGAGAAGGAGGAGGAAACCAAAACCTTATAACAGTAGTAATATTTGTTCAGTAGTAATAACAACAATAATCATACCAGAATAAATACAACAACAACAACAACAACAACAACAACAATAACTACTACTACTACTACTACTACTACTACTACTACTACAAAAATTGATAACAACAACAACAATAACAACAACAACAACAACAACAACAACAACAACAACAATCAAGCTAACCAAGTACGTAAGTAAGACTGGCTGAGGATAACAACAACAGCCACACACACACACACACACACACACACACACACACACACACACACACACACACACACACACATCCTCCCTCGCCTTCTCGTAGTACGTAACTTTTGACCGAGACTTTTGGGGAAGTTCCCATAACGTTAAGAGAAGTTAGCAAAGTTTAATGAATTCCGGCGTACCTTGATTAAATAAAGAAGAGTCGCAATTATTGATAAGAGGGTAGGGAAAAAAAAAAAAAACCTAAGATATTGGCGACAGCGCTTTTGGAGTGCAAGGGGAACAAAGAAGTAGGGAGGAAAGGAAGAAGGGAAGAAGGGAAGGAGGAGATAAACGGGATACAATTAGTAAAGACGATTTTTTCTCTTCTTTTTTTTTTTCTTTGGTGTGAATGTATGTGACAAAAATATATATGAAGGGAGAAGAGAAAACGAGGGAAAGAAGGGATGAAGAGATAAATAAGAAGGAAAAGGAAGAAAAGAAGGGATGAGGAGATAAACAAGAAACAATGAATATTACATTTAAGTTTGTACGTATTAATGCATGTAATAATTATGAAGGAGAGACCGTAGAAAAAAAAAATAAATAAATAAACAAACAACCAATAGAAAGGGACAGAGGAGAAAGGAAATGGAAAAAGGGAAGAGATAAATGCAGAACAATGAGTAATGATTTCTTTATTCTTAGAAGCAGAAGTGGCAATCAGGAGGACGAAGGAACTGTAGTGAAAAAAAAAAAGTGGAGAAAGACAAGAAGGAAGTAAAACACACAAAATCTTCGTTAGTTTCTACCTTTTTAGTTTCCCCAATTCCATTTTTCTCGTCCCCAAATCTAAATGATACACAAACCTTTTTTTTTTTTTTTTTTAAACAAATATTTACAGAAAGGCTTAAAATTCCACGTTGAGTATGGAATTATTTAAGAAGCCTATGATAGTATTATTTACAGGAATAACACTATACATATTTAACATAAAGATGATAATACTAATACAATAATACAATAAAATAATAAAAATTTAAAGCACCAGTGGGGACAGGTGCGTGCTACGCCAGCTGTGGGCTGCCAGCTTCACCTGGTGCGTGGACATGTCCTGCACTTGGGGCGTGGCCGCCGTGAACATGTTCCACAGCCGCGAAGTCCTGGCTGTGTAGGTACGCTGGTGTTGGCTAGAGCGAGATCGAGGCACCTTCACTAGCTCGTCGCTACTGGCCGCATCTCTGGTGTACCTCTGCACTGTGTGTGGCAGCAACCTCAGGGGGTCAAGGTGAGGGACCCTCTGCACCTGAGTTTTGTGGCACACCACTAGCGCCGACACGTCCCGGCGATGCTCCAGTGACGTTACTGGTGGTTGGTGCTGTTGGCCCTCATGGGTGGCCACCAGACGCAGGGCTCGCCGCTGCACAGCATCCAGTCTCTGCATGTGGGTGGGGGCACTCGACATCCAGGACAGGGCACCGTACTCCATACATGGGCGTATCTGTGCCCTGTATAGCGTGAGGATGCCCCGTGGGTCGAGGGTGTTCGCCATCCTGCGCAGGGCAGAGACTCGGAGAGAGGTCTGGCGGGCGACGACACCGATGTGGTGATCGAAGCGTAGGCCGCGATCCACAGACACGCCCAGGATCTTGATATAATCCTGAAGTGGCAGGCTCTTGCCTCCAAAACGCAGCTGTCCTGAGACTGCGTGTGAGGCACCTGGGGACCGCGAGATGACCATCGCCTGCGTCTTCTCAGGAGCGAAGTTTACCTGCCACATCTTTCCCCACTGCTCCACCAGTCCGAGCTGCCTGTTCAGCTCAGTGACGGCACGCTGACTGTCGAGGCGGCAGTAGGAGCGGGAGAGTGTGCAGTCGTCGGCGTATGCTGCCACAGATGACAGTTGCCGGAGGAGGTCGTCGATGTATATGTTCCATAGGACTGGGCCCAACACAGAGCCTTGTGGAACTGAGGCCCGGACAGGTGAAGGCCTTGATGACTGCCCATTGACTACTACCTGAAGGGTCCTACCCTGGAGGTAATCTTCGAGCAGCATTAGCAGGTCACCTTGGACACCCTTGGCGCGAAGCTTTTCAATGAGCCCCGCGTGCCAGACCCCGTCAAAAGCCCCAGCAATGTCCAGGGCCACCACAAGGGTGTCCAGGCCTTCTTCCAGGGCGTCTTGCCAGTCCTTGGAGATGATGAGGAGGAGGTCTGCGGTGGATCTGCCAGGCCTGAAGCCAAACTGCCTGTCTGAGAGGAGGTGGTTCTCGCTCAGGTGTTGGTAGATGGCAGCAGCCACTATTTTCTCCAGCAACTTGCCCATCACTGAGAGCAGGGAGATGGGTCTGTAGTTGTTGGGCTCAGACCTTGAGTTTTTCTTATGGACCGGTACCACACGCGTACCACACGCTTTGTGATATCTTCCTCCTTATATAGCACACTTAAAACCACACATGAAACAGGACACAGACTTCAAACACACCAGGAATTCTTCAGCAAACCCGCCAGACATCACTACAAATAATGAAGGCGAAGAATGTAGTTTCCTCAAGCACTGATGGCGTCAAGTCCAGTGAATTTCCAGGTCTTTAAGTTGAATAGGAGTTGATACATGGACTAAAGAATTGGTCTGAACAGCTCCGCCTAGACCGAAAAAGAAATAAGATAGAAAATTAGATAAAATGAGGGTATGATAGGTGAAAGCGGTTGTTCCATTTTGTTTTGTTTTGTTTTCCTTCTTTCTTTCTTTCTTTCTTTCTTTTTTTTGTTTTCTTCAGCACTTTCTAGAATGTGATATTACTTGTTTGGGTAACTGTATTCATAACATCTACTAAAACCTCTTGAAATTAGTCGAGGGTAAGACGACGAAACGTTTAGGAATATTGTGGTCCTTGGTGAAACAGAGCTTATATTCTGAATCACTTTACTCTCTCATCAATACTAATTTTTCAAAGGCCACAGGGATGAATGATCGAATTACCGTGCCTGCTTTCCCCACTGATGATGCAGAACCTTTGTCCAATTACCACTGGGATAACGAAAAAAAAACAAAAATCCTTAAGAAGACTACATTAACTTATACAACACACTATTAAAACTGAGATAAGACACTGAAACGTTCGAGAATACAGGCTCAGGTTATTCTGAAACACTTTGCTATCTCATCACGATTATTCTCAAAGGCCACAGCGTTGATTACTCGGTTTTCAAGAGAGTTTCTCCGGCTAATAGTGCAGAAATCTTGTTAATCTGTCACTGGAACTATACAAACACCCTTGAAAACCCGTGTAACTTAAACAGTCTTTTGAAAGTAGTGAAGATCGGGAGGGAGCGACGCAGAAACGTTTCAGAATATGGCCCCAGGTCACGTCTGGTGCCAACTGCCAGCCACTCATCCATACAACCTCTCACCACCAGCACCACAAGAAGCCGACGAGCGCCCTGCATACCCATCGATACAGAAGGCAGGCCATCAGAGTCTAGTAAACGAGAAAGAAGACAGGAGGGAGCGGGAGTAAGTAGCATCCCTGGGCCTAACGGCACTCCGGGGAATACAAGCCGAAGGAGGGAAAGACAGACAGGCAGAAGTGGCTGAAGGAGGGGTGAGAGAATAGGAACATTACGTGACAGACAGAACGATTCGCTGAAGTAATGGAAAAAAGTGGAAGCAAAATGTGGATTTGCTATACTAAACAAATAGTGAAAAATAGGGAATTTTGGAAAGAGGAGGAGGAAGAGTAAAGGGAAGAGATGACGAAGTAGTGAAAATAGGAAGGATGAAAGGATGGGAGGAAGAAATAGGCGACATGGTAAGAGAACGAGGAGAGGGAAGAAGAGAAGAATGAGAAAGGGGAGGATAGGGAGGAGTAGAGAAACAAAAAAATTACGAAGTGAAGATAGGGAAAGATGAAGATTGGGCAGGAAGAAATGGTTGGCGGGGGAGGAGGAGGAGGAGGAGGAGGAGGAGGAGGAGCAGGAGGAGGAGGAGGCGGAGGAGGAGGAAGAGGCTATAGGTCATGTCTGCTTGAAATTCTTGGCAGGAAAAGAAAATGGCGAGTCAGACCAACCGTTAGTACTCTCTCTCTCTCTCTCTCTCTCTCTCTCTCTCTCTCTCTCTCTCTCTCTCTCTCTCTCTCTCTCTCTCTCTCTCTCTTTCGATAAAGTTAATGAGCCTATAGTCCTCGTTTCTACCTCCCCTCCGTACCTCCCATACCACCACCACCACTACCACCACCACCTCCTCCTACTCCGCCTCATTCCCCTTCCTTTTTCTCAAGTCAGACGATTCTACCCTCATTTTCCTCTTCCTCCCTTCCTCCCTCCCTGCCTAGATGTGAGGGAGATAAGGTGCCCTCCCTCTCTCTCCCTTCCTCTCCTTGGATGTAGCTTCATACCTTCAGCACTAAAATTAATATAAATGGTAAAAAGACGCACGCTCTGAGAATGTAGAGAGAAAAAAGGGCGTTCTATTTCCCTTTTTCCCTTCCCGTCTCTATTATTTCATCGTTTCCTCTCCCCACTGTCTCTCCCTACCGTCAATTTATTTAGTTTTTTTTTTCTTTTCCTTCTTTCCTGTATCTTATTTTTTTCCAGTTTCCTTTTCTAATTTCGTGTTATTTTTTTAACTTTTTCTCTTTTTGTTTCTCTCTCTCTTCCTTCCTTTCCTTCTTCTTTCCTTCCTTGTCTGTTTCTGCTCTTTGCTTATATTTCTTTCTTCTTTATTTTTTTCTTACTTTTTCTCTTTTTCTTTCCCAGTTCTTGTTGTCATCTTCGTTATTATTGAAGATTTTCTCCTTCTTCTTCTCCTTCTTCTTCTTCATCATATTCTTCTTCTTCTTCTTCTTCTTCTTCTTCTTTCGTTTTTTTCTTTTTTTTTATTTCCTCGTATGTATGTCTTGCTTACCATATTTTATTTTTTTTCAAGTAATTATCTCTCTCTCTCTCTCTCTCTCTCTCTCTCTCTCTCTCTCTCTCTCTCTCTCTCTCTCTCTCTCTCTCTCGACAACAATAACAACAACATCAATGATAATAATGATAACGACGATGAAGAGACAGCACAATTAAGGGTGCAGTCCCATAGAGATACACAGGTACCCTCGCCTTTACCACCCCGTCGTCTTGCCCTCTCTTCCCTCTGATCCCTCGTGAATCTGTTCCTTGCTAAAGTTTTCCCTTAAATCATCCTTTAGTCTTCTCAAAACCTCACCCTAGTCTTCCTTTTTTTCCTCTTGAGAGCATGTGTACTCCTCCTCCTACTCCTCCTCTTTCTTCTCGTCTTCCTCCTCTTCCTCTCGCTCTCTTTGACCCCTCGATTGAAATGGGTTAATTTTTTCGTGAACTTAACTCATATTCACACTTAGTTCCAGTTCCCCCTTCGACCCACCGTGTCCTGTTTTCTTGAATCTGTACTGATTAATCCCACTTCTCCCTTCCAAGCTCTCTCTCTCTCTCTCTCTCTCTCTCTCTCTCTCTCTCTCTCTCTCTCTCTCTCTCTCTCTCTCTCTTTGATGTTCATTTCATCAGTTCACGGTTAGCTTATTGTAAAACAGTTACCCCCGCTGGACCGAATAGTGGAGAGAGAGAGAGAGAGAGAGAGAGAGAGAGAGAGAGAGAGAGAGAGAGAGAGAGAGAGAGAGAGAGAGAGAGAGTTTTGTTCTAAATCAAACGTAATTCTCGTAAGCAGTAGAGGCTCCATGAATAAAAACAAAGAACGTGACACTACGACTATAAACACTGAATGGATTCCCTCAGCTGATATCCTGGTAGCTGCAGTAGTAGAAGTTCAGGTGTTCATTTGACTAACTTGCTTACATACAGCCTGAAATAATAAATTAGGCTTTCCTCAAACAAATACCTTCAAATTGTATTTTTTTATATCCATTTATATAATTTACATAAATCAACAATATATGGTAACTCGATAAATAACATTACACGCCATTTCTTTAACTTAATCCTATCCTAACATAAAAATGGGCTTTCCTCTAACAAGGCGGTACAATTTAAATGATTCCAGTACCTATACACATAATTCTAATACGTTGGATTCTAATACTGTTGGATAAATTGAAAGTACGAGGTATGAAACAAAGAAAAAAAAAAAACTCGCTTGACTCCCTCTCCAGTATCCCGGAAAAATACTAATGGAGAATAGTCACGCAATTGATATCAATATATAAACACCGATTTTCATAGGATCCTTAAGCCACTCATCCCACAAGACACTGCAGGATAATGGCAAAGGCTTCCTCTCTCCACCACCAGCAGAATAACACCACGGGACACTCTAGAAGGCGGATGAACGTGGATAAAATAGCGAAGGGTGAGTGTTACCGCAGCGGCCTGTTCTGGGAGGCTCCTGTTTCCCAGTGAGTTCACGTGTGTATTTTGGCGGTAATGTGTGATAGGCTTTACAGTAAGGCTTGGTACTCCTCCCTACTGTTCTTTTGTGTTCTTGTTGCTCGTTATGGTCGGTCTGATGATGCGTGAAGTGCGTTCAAGTACGTAATTATTGTGTTTTGAGGGTGTATTAGTGGTAGTGACGTCATGATGGGTTCCTATGACGTCATTATTTAGTTGTGACGTATTCCGTTGCCTTTGAGTGTTATTATTTTACTTATTACTGTTATTATTTTTAATAGTATTGCTATTACTGCTTTTATTTTTTTTTTTTCAAGTTTGTTATGGTATTAGTGATTTTTAAAGATTATTTGTTCTTAGTTCGTTAGGTAGTTAGGTAGTTCCGGTACAGAGAGAGAGAGAGAGAGAGAGAGAGAGAGAGAGAGAGAGAGAGAGAGAGAGATAGTCCTTTATTTTTTATGCAATTTATTACGCCAGGGAAATATATTGCTGTTTAGATAATGGTTAATTAAATAATGAAATGTATTGAAAGAGGAAAAAAAGAATGTAAAAGTGGGTAGCTTGGTACTCCATTTTCTGTGATAATTTATATGGATGACTGAGGTAATTTAGGAGTGCCAGTATTTTTATTAGATTGTTGTTGTTGTTGTTGTTGTAGTTGTTGTTGTTGTTGTTGTATGTAAGAGGGGCACCGGCCAAGGGCAACAAAACTGAAATAAAAAAAATAATAATAAATAAATAAATAAAAAGTCCCGCTGAGGTGCCGGTCCCCGAACAGATTCGAAAGCGGTAGTTCAAGTCATAGGAAAGTGGAAATACAGAACCAGGTAGGGAATACAAGAGAAAGGGATGAATGATTGAGAATACTGGTTAACTCTTGCATTAGAGAGGTGGACCGAATAGGGGTGGGAGAGAGAGAGAGAGAGAGAGAGAGAGAGAGAGAGAGAGAGAGAGAGAGAGAGAGAGAGAGAGAGAGAGAGAGTCTTGTGCAGCGAAGCTGCTGGAGAAACGGAGGTATGTAGTTAGCAAGATCAGAAGAGCAGTTGACATGAAAATAACGAGAGAAGATAATAAGAGATGCAACATTGCGGCGGCGGCGTCGGCGGCGGCTGCTGTTGCTGCTGCTGCTGCTGCTGCTGCTGCTGCTCTTCTTTTTCTTGTTCTTTGTCTTCCTTTGTCTTCTACTTCCTCCTGTTCATCCTTCTCTTCCATTATCATCATCATCATTTTCTTTTCTTCGTTTCCGTATTTGAAGCATTCCATCAACGCTATTTATCTTTTTTCCCCTATGGTCTTCCTTTTTTCTATATATTCCGTTGCATTTTCCTTTCCCCCATCCTTCTTCCCTTATTCTCTCACATTATTTTCACTACCGCTACCATCACCACCACCACCACCACCACCACTTCCGCGACTCCACAACTACAGTCAAGCATCTCCCTATGTTAATTTTCTTCCTCTGCTCCACACAAAACAAATGAATACGTAATGATAATGCTTCGTGTCTGAACAGGTCTTGATGTACTTCGTGGTTGAAGATAGAGACTAAATATTTCACTATCAAAATTTAGCCATAATGGTGCTGTTCTTGTGCATTTCTGTTAACTTAAATTGAATGTGCTTCTTTTACCCCTCTAGGTCAGGGGCTCTAGAGTTAGGGTGCGTGTGTCCCCAGGGTACGTGAGAGGAATTTTAGGGACACGTGAGTGGTCTATTATAGGAAGTGTATGGTGTATATCTTTATATGTGAGAATATATTTTTGGCACACGAGGTTATGGCACAGTAAAGAACATGAAAGATACAAAGAAGGAATAAACTACGTTTTTTTTCTTCAGTAAGGGAGATGTGGGAAATTGAATGTTTTTAAGACAGCATTCTTAAACATATTTGGTATCTCAATAATTATTTTCAAAGTCCACTTAAATGATTAGTCGAATTCTCATAGATGTGTTAATTTAGAGTACATTTTAAATTATCACTACCGTCACAGAAACACCCTTGCAATCCCTGACAACCTTCACTGCAGCCCGCTGGAAGCACAGCACTGCAAACGACACTGAAGCATTTAGTGATGCGTACCTTAATAATTAGACTGGGACATATAAGTTAGGTAGGTGCACAGGTAAATGCATTGTGTAGGTAGGGTTTTTCTTAAATATTAAGGTCATGATAGCCTATATTATCAGTCACTTTGCTGTTAATTATAGTCACTCTCATTAACAAACTTGCATGAGTTGATATATATATATATATATATATATATATATATATATATATATATATATATATATATATATATATATATATATATATATATATATATATATATATATATTTGCTTGTTTTGGGATAGGAGTAAATGAAAGAGACTGGCGTGTAATGTTATTTATCTAGTTACCGTATATTGTTAATATACGTAAAATATATAAATGGATATTTGAAAAAAGAGTACAATTTGAATATAATTGTTTCAGAAAAGCATAGTTTCATATATCGGGCTGTATGTAAGCAAATTATTCAAATGTAAGTTAGTCAAATGAGCACCTGAATCTGTACTACCGGCAGGATATCAGCTGAGGGAATCCAGTGAGTGTCTATAGTCGTAGTTCTTTATCTTTATTCACGGAGACGTTACTGCTGACGAGAATTACATATAGCACTGAGAACAAGGAAATGTAACTGATCTGGTAGAGAAACTTTTATAATAAGCTAACCGTGCATTCATCAAATGAGCATCGGAATGCTCTACATGCCTAACTGATCTGTGCCAGTCTAATTACTAAGGTACGTATCACTAAACGCTTCAGTGTTGTGCAGTGTTGTGCTTCCAGCGGGCAGTAGTGGAGGTTGTCAAATATGTTTAAGAATGCAGTCTTGATAACATATAATTTCTCACATCTCCCTTGCTTAGAAACCTTCATCTTTACTATCCAGCATTCCTTCCTTTAACTAAAATACGTAGTGCTGTTACAGAAAAAAAAAAGGACAAACAAGAATGTCAAAAATCTATTCTCACATTTATAAACAAATACTATACACTCTACTTTTTTTATATTAATCCTAGACACATACTGCTATGAATCTATAAAAATAAGTTTTAGCAGCTCATACAAGAAGGAAAAGATGGATTAAAAGAGCTTTCCTGAATCTGGCCTATATGATATTCAAACATGGCTGTAGTAGGAACAGAAGTATCTCAGAGTGGCTTGTGATCAATGGAAGATGTACCAAATAGCAGTCAAAGGCTTAAATCTTATAAGAAACCGCGATCTTCCACCAGACGCTCAAGAGGTGAATATAGGTAGGTATGCCCAATACGTAAAAGTCTGGTGGATTCTTGCAACTTCCCTTATTGTCGCATATTCTTATAGATCCCATGGCTGTCACTCTGTCTGAACCACCGAAATGCCATCAGTGCCCCTGACCTTCTATCTGTCCTGAGTAACTTTGAAATATTAAAAGGCTTTTAACACTCTCTGTTGAACATGTCAGCTCCCAGCAAGCTAATGACACGATAGAACTTGTAGAATCCCGCACCGAAGTACCCATTAAAAGAAAAAAAAAAAATCACTACGACTACTATTACTACTACTATTATTACTACTACTACTATTACTACTACTATTATTACTACTACTACTACTACTACTACTACTACTACTACTACTACTACTACTACTACTACTACTACTATTACTACTACTACTATTTATACTATTAATACTACCACTACTACTGCTGTTGCTAAATATAGAGCCAATAAACTTGAGAGAGAGAGAGAGAGAGAGAGAGAGAGAGAGAGAGAGAGAGAGTCAACAGAATAGCATTACAGCGGGCCATAATCATTAGTCCCGCTTCCTATCTCCTGCATAAGCTCTGCCACACCGGAATGTACTAAAAGGTGCAGCACTGTGATGTTGCATGACGGCAGCACCAAACATCATGCCACACCACAACCTTACTTAACTTAGCCTAACCTAACCCAACCTGACCAAATGCGTACTAAAAGGTACATTACTGAAGTGTTGTGTTCTGATAGCGCCAAACACCATATCATACTTAGCGTAACATCTTCTAGTATTAACCTAAGCTAAACTACCTTAGTGAAACCTAATATAACACTAACCTAACCAGACCAGAACAGATTGATAAGTGGGGTAGTGTGGTGGGTTGCATGTGGCGCCATCTGCAAACACAACCTCACAACCTGACTTAACCTAAACAAGATTAAAAACATGACAAGAAACGAATAAAAAACGCAAGACCGTAGTGTGTTGTGTGCTGGTAGCGGAAATCACCACTTCACACCTTAACTTAACCTGACACAACCCTGCCTGACGTTAACATACCTGACTGACGAAAGCAAACTATAAGGTGCAGAAATTAAACCTACCTGACTTGACGAAACCTGACCGACGAAAACAAATTAAACGTGCAAAAATAAAATGTTAGCGCCGAGTACCACCACTTAACAAAATAACCTAACCTTACCTGACCTAACCTAACCTGACCTAGCTTAACCTAACTTAACCTGACCTGACCTAACCTAACCTAACCTAACTTGATCTGACCTAACCTAACCTAAATTAACCAATCCCTTCACACCTAAGCTAAGTTAAGGTAATATAACCTAACACATCCTGCCCTAGCGTAACTTATCCTAACATCACTTGATCTAAATAAAAGCGGTAAACCATGTACGTGCAGTAGTGCTGTGTGTTCTGTTGTGATGAAGCTTGCCACTATTAATACGACAGAAACAGTACAACTTAACCTAACTACACGTATAAGCTTATGTACCGGGGAATATCAGTGTCTTATTTATTATTCTTTTTTAGCAAGATTATTCCATCTCATCCTCCTTCTTCTTTTCTATTTATTTTCTTTAATGGTTACTTTGCACGTTATTGGGAGGGTTTCCTATTTATGCACCATCTACTCGTACGTACCTATGACAATGACATGGTAGATAATTATTCTTGACTAAATTTATTCGAGTAAACTTACACGACCTTACGGAGCTAAAAGACAAGACGACAGATACTGAAAATTTTGAACTGCTTCATCACTCCTTTCGATGTCAGTGGAAAATACTCTCTAAGCTCGTACAAGGCATTTACATGTACTACAATATGTTCACCTGAGAATCAACAGCAATGGGTTAATTTCGAATAAGAAAGAGTATCGAAATATCTCTGGAACTAAATTAGTTTCATTTCTGGAATCTCTTACCCATTTTTTTTTTTTTTTCTAGAGCAGCAAAGTAGCGAGCTTTACTTCCTTGTTGTGCCCTTGGCCGCCCTCTATGTACTTGGAAAAAATATTTAAAAAAAGGGAGGAAGGGGGTGGCCTTCGCAGAGGGCGCAGATTGAAGGATTGCCGTGGCTGAAAGTGGAGGGAGTCTGACGGGGATTCCTGTCTGGCTCATCGGCCCTCACACACAGATAGGAAAGTAACAAACATGCAGGCTATCACAGATCCAGGGCCCTTTGCTGTAATTGTTAGCACAGCTGCCTCTAAAGCTGTACAAAAGGGTTGTCTTCCTTTTACTACAAAAATTACATGCCTTCCGTCTACAAGACAGATGGACAAGCCCTTATAAAGATCATACACAGAAACCTCAGATCTACTTAACTAGACACGCCTCAAAATTACATTTGATTAAAACACAAAAGTTCTTTTAACTTCATCATTAAAAAATCAGCATCCTTCCGCCTGTCACCAACCTGCTAGAAGTGAAGTTGACAAATATCTGTATTCTTTTAATTCTATATCTAATGTCTATTTTGATTATTAAGCATGCTCTCTCTCTCTCTCTCTCTCTCTCTCTCTCTCTCTCTCTCTCTCTCTCTCTCTCTCTCTCTCTCTCTCTCTCTCTCTCAAGTAAGAGTGGTTCGGCTACGAAACGGAAGGAAGAAAAGGTACAATGATGTGCTAGTCCCTAAATAGTAGAGCTGAAAGAATTATCCAAAGCTGGAGATTGGTGAGACTAGACGTAATCTTACACATAGAATTGCTGAACATAAAGATATTTCTCCTCGAACTAATAATCAACTAGCTGTTCCATCGTTTTCAACAATGCGTTCCCATTCACATGAACATGATCATCCCTCCTGTGATAAAGATTTCAGAAAACTACACAAGACAGAGTGTGTCCAATATGGACACAAAATTATTAGAGGCTATGAATCTTAAGCACTTAAATCCAGAATTGAATAACTTAACATCGAGTCAACTACAATATTGTAAGATAATGAATTTTATAACACTTTTACTTAGTGTTTTATTGACTTATAGCTTGAAGATGACTGCAGAAAGAGGTGAAACGTAGCAATTGACAAAAGAATAAATTTAAACAAAACTTCGGAATTTCCCTGCAAAACAAACAAATATATATATATATATATATATATATATATATATATATATATATATATATATATATATATATATATATATATATATATATATATATATATATATATATATATATATATATATATATATATATATATATATATATATATATATATATATATATATATATATATAATGTCACACACGTGACTACTCTACCACGGAACCAGGTGCCTGCCTCTCAACTCGTGGCGCTGCCACGTGTATAGCTTGAGGCATACTGGATACGTGACCTCTAGCAGGCTACCAAGCCGATAACGAGGGGTGGAGTTCCATCGAGCTTCAGTCTCCTCCAAGGGTCGCTACAGCTCTGAGGTCGCCTTGGCATACGCTGGGAGCCTCATATACACTCGAGAGCGGTGGTAAGAGTTACACCAGTGTTACACACCCACACACACACACACACACATAAACACACACACACACACAAACACATTTATATTTATTTTCTATTATGTATATGTAAAGGTGTTTATTTTTGTAATTTGTATCTATATGCATTTACTAACTTGGCTTAAGTTATTAACTGAACCAGTCTTTTAAGTTATTCAGTCCAGTTCAGATTGCCACTCCTTGTTACTTACTTTTACTTACTTAAATAATCTTCAATTTTGTATTGTTACTTAATTTAAGGGTTAACTTTAAAGATATTAAATAGCAGTTAAAATGTCTCCTTTTCTCTTTTCTTTTAACCCTTCCATTGTTAGTGTGAGCGACACCCCTTCATGGTCCATCCCCTAGAGTTCAGTGTATGCTCACACGTAACAATTGGGGGCCCGTCCGGGATATTACACATGTTTACACATACATATAACTACACTAGTTCCTTTCCTGCTCTCGAGTGTATATGAAGTTGTGCTTATTTCTTTGTTGGTGAATTTTTGCGTTTTTCCGCTTTAAAAATACGCGAAGTACCGGCGTCTAGTCATAAAAGCGTTATTTCATTTCATTTCTCTTTTCTTTTAACCCTTCCATTGTTAGTGTGAGCGACACCCCTTCATGGTCCATCCCCTAGAGTTCAGTGTATGCTCACACGTAACAATTGGGGGCCCGTCCGGGATATTACACATGTTTACACATACATATATAACTACACTAGTTCCTTTCCTGCTCTCGAGTGTATATGAAGTTGTGCTTATTTCTTTGTTGGTGAATTTTTGCGTTTTTCCGCTTTAAAAGTACGCGAGGTACCGGCGTCTAGTCATAAAAGCGTTAAAAACCTAACAATTGATTTCCTCAGTGTTGCTTTAATGTCGGTTCGATTCCCCCTAGTAGTGACCTTCACCCCGAACTCCGAGACTCCTTAAAACTTGGGAACTTGCGTTCCACTCTTTGCTTGAAAGCAGCGAATACGGCAAGCCATTACAAGTGCTTAAGTGTTAGTTCTATGGTAGTCATTTTGGGGCAGTGATTATCGCTACACTTCTTCGATTCGTTGCCTCTTCAGAAGCACAGTTAAGGCGTTGCTAACCTTGACTCAACTAGACTCAAAAACGAGTCTCTGTCGATGCACGCGGGTCAACTCATTTCCCTCCGACTCGTGGTTTCGAACCTGTCGTTCACGCGGGTCCTTCCGACTCGTGGTGGCGAACCTAGGTCTTGGATCAGGTTTCAGTGTAGGGCTCAGACACACTTGATTTGGTTCAATTGACCTCACGCTCATTAATCATGTCGCATGAGTTAAACTTGGACGCATTTTGCAGTAATCCTTCTGTGGCGGAGCTACAAACTGCCAAAGTGACAAAGGATGATTTAAAGTACATAGCCCGACAGTTTGATCTCTCGTATCCGTCTGACATTCGGAAGGAAGAACTCCGAACTCAAATCCTAGTTCACCTTGGAGGTGAAGCCACTAGTGCTGCTTCACAGCACGACGCCAGTTTAATGTTCGAACTCGAAAAGCTGAAACTAATGGCAGCAAGAGAAGAGAGAGAGGCAGCAAGAGAAAGAGAGAGAGAAGAGAGAGAGGCAGCAAGAGAAAGAGAGAGAGAGAAGAGAGAGAGGCAGCAAGAGGAGAGAGAGAACTAAGGCGAGAAGAACTAGCTTTTCAAAAAGAAAAAGCGGAAAGAGATCTGGCATATGTAAAAGAAAAGGAGGAAAAAGAAAGAGAGGAGAGAGAAAAAGAAAGAGAGGAGAGAGAAAAAGAAAGAATCCACGAGACCCAACTCACACAATTAAAATCTCGATCAACCACCACAGCTGACCTCAAACAAAAGTTAACTAAATATCTCTCACTACTCCCTCAGTTCTCTGACAAAGACCCCGAAACTTTCTTTGGACAGTTCGAGGACACAGCAGTACATTTTGAACTGCCCCGAGAAGACTGGCCTTGGCTTCTTAAATCCAAACTCAGCCAAAAGGCTTTAACTATTTTGAACGGCCTCGAAAACAACACGGATTACGACTGTGTCAAACAGGGCATCCTAGCGGCGTACTCCATTACCACAGAAGGATACCGTCAGTCTTTTCGAAAAATGTTCAAAACTCCGCAACAAACCTATCTAGAGTTTGCCTCAGAGAAACTGAGGGCTCTCAAGCGTTGACTTAAGTCAGCCGCGATAACCACGTACGACGAATTAGTAAATCTCTTAGCCTTAGAAGAGTTCATGCGTAAGCTCCCTTACTCAGTAATGTTACACATCACCAACAAAGAAGAAACGGATCTTCTCAAAGCCACTCAGTTAGCGGACCTTTTCTCCCTGGTGAATCGCAAGGCAACCTCAGACAAGCTGACCGAGACTCCTAGTGGTAAGATAAACTCGGGTAACTCAGGGGTTGGTAAAATGACCGGCAGTAGTACTGGACCACCTCTATTTTGTGCTTTTTGTAAACAGCCGGGGCACCTCATAAAGAACTGTCCTAATCCCAAGTGCAAGGTAGCTCAAACATATCCTGCCAAGCCAGTTGCTTCCATACAAGCTCTTCCCTCCTTCCCTGTACCTAAAGACTTATTTGAGCCTTTCAGGTCTGTAGGCACCATCAGCATTGATAACAAGGATCACCCAGTTAAGATTGTCAGAGACACCTGTTCAGCTCAGTCCCTAGTGCTGAAGTCAGCAGTCCCTGGTATTGAACAGTGTTACACAGGTGAAAAGGTATATTTAAAAGACTTCCATGACCCCTTCCCCATTGCATTAGCTAAAGTACATCTTGATAGCCCACTAGTAAGAGGTGAAGTGATAATAGGAGTTAGTGAAGAACCAGCCTTACCCATCCCTAATGCTCAACTACTCCTCGCTAATGACCTAGCTGGCAGTAAGGTGACTCCCCCTTTGGTAATTAGTGACACAATGCTGATGGATAACCCCACTGTACAGTTAGAAGAGCAACAACCAGGCTTATTCCCTGTTTGTGTCACTACTCGTGCACAAGCAAGGAAATCTGATCAGTCTTTCTCACTTCCAAAGAAGAGCCCATCCCCACTTGAACTCAATCAAATATTTTCTGAAAAACTTCTCACTGAGGCTCTGATCAGTCTTTCTCACTTCCAAAGAAGAGCCCATCCCCACTTGAACTCAATCAAATATTTTCTGAAAAACTTCTCACTGAGGCTCAACAGGAAGATACTACTTTGACTCAATTTCATGACAAGGTTATCCCTCCAGATCAAATTACTCATTACCCTGCCTTTTACAAACAGGATGGAGTTCTCATGAGAGTGTTCCGGCCCTCTAAGGTCCCAGATGATGCTGCTTGGGCAGAAGCCCACCAGGTGGTTGTGCCTACCATACTCAGACATTCCATACTAGAGATCGCTCATGAAAGTTTTGCTGGTCACTTGGGCATCAAGAAGACATGTAAGAAGATCCTCGCTGACTTTTACTGGCCAGGATTAAGGGAGGATGTGAAGAATTACGTCAGTACTTGTCATCTCTGCCAGATAGCGGGTAAACCTAACGTAACTATCCCCCCCTATCCTCTCCAACCTATTGCTGTTCCCTCAGTAATGAATATATCCTAACAATTCTTGACCCAACAACTAGGTATCCCGAAGCCTTTCCGATACGTAAAATCAACACCAACACTATTGTGTCCAAGCTAAACCACTTCTTTACTACCTTCGGGATTCCTCAAACCATTCAGAGTGACCGAGGAACTAATTTCACTAGCGTTCTCTTCACAGAGGTGTTAAAAGAGCTTGGTATCGCACAAACCTTGTCTTCTGCCTATCACCCGCAGTCACAGGGCGCTCTAGAAAGATTTCATCAGACACTGAAAGGACTTCTACGCAAATTCTGTCACGAGCAGGAGAGCGAATGGGATGACGCACTCCCCTACATGCTTTTTGCCATCAGGGAAGCACCTAACGAGAGTACAGGAGTTTCCCCATTCGAGCTCCTGTTCGGTAGGAAAGTGCGGGGACCATTAAGGATTATTAAAGACAAATTGTTAGATTCCACTACCCACAAACTTGTCTCTGTAACTAAATACTTGAACAACCTTAAAGCCACACTCACTAAAGTTCGCACCTTTGCTGATAACAACTTACACAAATCTCAAAACACCATGAAGAAACACTTTGATCAGAAGGCCAGAGTTAGAGTATTTGATAGAGGTGATCAAGTCCTTGCATTCATACCCACACCTAAACACCCATTACAAGTAAAGTATCATGGTCCCTATGAGGTAGTGGAAAAGGTAGGAGATAACAACTACATCATAAACACTCCAGACCGCCGAAAGGCAACACAGTTAATACACGTTAATCTCCTAAAAATGTATAAATGTAGAACCCCTGTGACTGGCGCCCAATCAACCCCTAGAGTAGCTTCCTGTGGTATCATTGAACCCCAGGAGGCTGACTCAGAGTTAAAACCTGCCTCTGTGTGTTCATTGATGTATGATAAATGTATTACCACTGAGATTGACACAAACACCATACATCCCAAGGACACGCAAAACAACACCTACATTATCCAACACTTAGATGATCAGCTCCGTCATTTTTCATCCTCACGAGCACTGGATATCTCAAGAATGATCTCTCAGTATGACGTGTTCGGTGACCATCCTAAAATCTGTAATGTCCTCCGCCATGATGTGAAGGTGCTTCCAGGGACCTTCCCTATCAAGCAGTCTCCCTACAGAGTCGACCCCCGGAAACGAGAACAGATGCAGAAGGAGGTCCAGTACTTATTAGAGCAGGGCTTGGCTATACCCAGCAGCTCCCCATGGGCATCACCCTGCCTCCTAGTACCCAAGGAGGACGGACAACTGCGATTCTGCACGGATTACCGATGGGTCAACGCCGTCACCATTCCTGACGCCTATCCTCTGCCTCGGGTAGACGACCTGATAGATGAAGTAGGTCAAGCCAAATTTGTTACTAAGCTGGACCTATTAAAAGGGTATTATCAAATAGCCCTTACTGAAAGAGCTCAGATAGTCTCTGCCTTCATCACCCCTTTTGGACTTTTCCAGTATGTAGTAGCCCCATTTGGCATGAGGAATTGCCCCGCTACTTTCCAGAGGGCAATGAACAAGGTAATGCAGGGATTAAAAGGAGTGCTAGTTTACTTAGATGATATTCTTATTTATTCTTATTTTTTCACATGACTGGGATGACCACCTGTACCAGATCTTTATGTGCTCAGCCGTCTGCAGGAAGCGAACCTCACCGTGAAGCTGGCGAAGTCTACGTTCGGAGCTGCCACCGTCTCCTACCTAGGACATCAGATTGGACAAGGCTCCGTCCGGCCCAAGACCGCTAACGTCGACGCAGTACTGAAGTACCCAACTCCCACTACTCGACGCGAGCTCCGCCGCTTCCTGGGCATGGCGGGGTTCTACCGGCGTTTCTGTCCAAACTTCGCAGACGCAGCTGGGCCACTTACTAGACTAACTAGTGGGAATGTGGCGTACGAATGGACCCCTGCCTGCCAACATGCCTTCAATCAACTTAAGAACTTGCTTGCTCGGGAACCGGTTTTGCGTGCGGCCGACTTCAGTAAACCCTTCATCATACATACTGACGCCAGTGATCACGCTTCGGGTGCCACCCTCCTGCAAGAATCTGACGGAATCTTTCACCCAGTCGCCTACCACTCCGAGAAGTTCAACATCCATCAGAAGAATTACAGCACTATCGAGAAAGAACTTTTAGCCATTATCTCTGCCATCAAGAAGTTTGAGTACTATCTTCAGTCCAACACCCAGCCACTCCAAATCTACACTGACCACAACCCTTTGACTTTTCTCAACAGGAACCGCTTCACTAACCAACGTCTGCTACGGTGGTCTCTACAGCTCCAGCCTTACCACATTGAAATGCACCATATTAAGGGACTGGACAACTGCCTTGCTGACACTTTGTCTCGCCTTCCCACTACGCCTCGCATCACTACCCGTCGCGACCCTGAGGACCCTAGGATCCTGTTGCCGGGGATGCAGTCGTGCCTTGTGAACCGGTCGATGGAGGCAGCCGAGGGCCGAGCACTGCCAGAAGAACCATCTACCGGGCCCCAGACTACACACGTTCTGGTGGAATCAACCTTCACGGGACAGGAACCACCTCACTTCTCTAATGACGCAGAGTCATTCCTTCTGCGTCATCCTAAGAAGGGGGGAATGTCACACACGTGACTACTCTACCACGGAACCAGGTGCCTGCCTCTCAACTCGTGGCGCTGCCACGTGTATAGCTTGAGGCATACCGGATACGTGACCTCTAGCAGGCTACCAAGCCGATAACGAGGGGTGGAGTTCCATCGAGCTTCAGTCTCCTTCAAGGGTCGCTACAGCTCTGAGGTCGCCTTGGCATACGCTGGGAGCCTCATATACACTCGAGAGCGGTGGTAAGAGTTACACCAGTGTTACACACACACACACACAAACACACACACACACACACACACACACACACACAAACACATTTATATTTATTTTCTATTATGTATATGTAAAGGTGTTTATTTTTGTAATTTGTATCTATATGCATTTACTAACTTGGCTTAAGTTATTAACTGAACCAGTCTTTTAAGTTATTCAGTCCAGTTCAGATTGCCACTCCTTGTTACTTACTTTTACTTACTTAAATAATCTTCAATTTTGTATTGTTACTTAATTTAAGGGTTAACTTTAAGATATTAAATAGCAGTTAAAATGTCTCCTTTTCTCTTTTCTTTTAACCCTTCCATTGTTAGTGTGAGCGACACCCCTTCATGGTCCATCCCCTAGAGTTCAGTGTATGCTCACACGTAACAATATATATATATATATATATATATATATATATATATATATATATATATATATATATATATATATATATATATATATATATATATATATATATATATATATATATATATATATATATATATATATATAATATCAACTCATGCAAGTTTGTTAATGAGGATGACTATAATTAACAGCAAAGTGACTAATAATATAGGCTATCATGACTTAATATTTAAGAAAAACCCTACCTACACAATGCATTTACCTGTGCACCTACCTAACTTATATGTCCCAGTCTAATGATCAAGGTACGCATCACTAAATGCTTCAGTATCGTTTGCAGTGCTGTGCTTCCAGCGGGCTGCAGTGAAGGTTGTCAGGGATTGCAAGGGTGTTTCTGTGACGGTAGTGATAATTTAACATGTACTCTAAATTAACAGATCTATGAGAATTCGACTAGTCATTTAAGTGGACTTTGAAAATAATTACTGAGATACTAAATATGTTTAAGAATGCTTTCAATTGAAAAATTCAATTGAAAATAATTACTGAGATACCAAATATGTTTAAGAATGCTTTCAATTTCCCACATCTCCCTTACTGAAGAAAAAAAATCGTAGTTTATTCCTTCTTTGTATCTTTCGTGTTCTTTACTATGCCATAACCTCGTGTGCCAAAAATATATTCTCACATATTAAGAAATACACCATACACTTCCTATAATAGACCACTCACGTGTCCCTAAAATTCCTCTCACGTACCCTGGGGACACACGCACCCTAACTCTAGAGCCCCTGACCTAGAGGGGTAAAAGAAGCACATTCAATTTAAGTTAACAGAAATGCACAAGAACAACACCATTATGGCTAAATTTTGATAGTGAAATATTTAGTCTCTATCTTCAACCACGAAGTACATCAAGACCTGTTCAGACACGAAGCATTATCATTACGTATTCATTTGTTTTGTGTGGAGCAGAGGAAGAAAATTAACATAGGGAGATGCTTGACTGTAGTTGTGGAGTCGCGGAAGTGGTGGTGGTGGTGGTGGTGGTGGTGGTGGTGATGGTAGCGGTAGTGAAAATAATGTGAGAGAATAAGGGAAGAAGAATGGGAGAAAGGAAAATGCAACGGAATATATAGAAAAAAGGAAGACCATAGGGGAAAAAAGATAAATAGCGTTGATGGAATGCTTCAAATACGGAAACGAAGAAAAAGAAGATGATGATGATAATGGAAGAGAAGGATGAACAGGAGGAAATAGAAGACAAAGGAAGACAAAGAACAAGAAAAAGAAGAGCAACAGCAGCAGCAGCAGCAGCAGCAACAGCCGCCGCCGACGCCGCCGCCGACGCCGCCGCCGCAGTGTTGCATCTCTTATTATCTTCTCTCGCTATTTTCATGTCAACTGCTCTTCTGATCTTGCTAACTACATACCTCCCTTTCTCCAGCAGCTTCGCTGCACAAGACTCTCTCTCTCTCTCTCTCTCTCTCTCTCTCTCTCTCCCACCCCTATTCGGTCCACCTCTCTAATGCAAGAGTTAACCAGTATTCTCAATCATTCATCCCTTTCTCTTGTATTCCCTGCCTGGTTCTGTATTTCCACTTTCCTATGACTTGAACTACCGCTTTCGAATCTGTTCGGGGACCGGCACCTCAGCGGGACCTTTTATTTATTTATTTATTATTTATTTTTTTATTTCAGTTTTGTTGCCCTTGGCCGGTGCCCCTCTTACATACAACAACAACAACAACAACTACAACAACAACAACAACAACAATCTAATAAAAATACTGGCACTCCTAAATTACCTCAGTCATCCATATAAATTATCACAGAAAATGGAGTACCAAGCTACCCACTTTTACATTCTTTTTTTCCTCTTTCAATACATTTCATTATTTAATTAACCATTATCTAAACAGCAATATATTTCCCTGGCGTAATAAATTGCATAAAAAATAAAGAACTCTCTCTCTCTCTCTCTCTCTCTCTCTCTCTCTCTCTCTCTCTCTCTCTCTCTCTCTCTGTACCGGAACTACCTAACTACCTAATGAACTAAGAACAAATAATCTTTAAAAAACACTAATACCATAGCAAACTTAAAAAAAAACAATAAATAAATAAAAGCAGTAATAGCAATACTATTAAAAATAATAACAGTAATAAGTAAAATAATAACACTCAAAGGCAACGGAATACGTCACAACTAAATAATGACGTCATAGGAACCCATCATGACGTCACTACCACTAATACACCCTCAAAACATAATAATTACGTACTTGAACGCACTTCACGCATCATCAGACCGACCATAACGAGCAACAAGAACACAAAAGAACAGTAGGGAGGAGTACCAAGCCTTACTGTAAAGCCTATCACACATTACCGCCAAAATACACACGTGAACTCACTGGGAAACAGGAGCCTCCCAGAACAGGCCGCTGCGGTAACACTCACTCACCCTTCGCTATTTTATCCACGTTCATCCGCCTTCTAGAGTGTCCCGTGGTGTTATTCTGCTGGTGGTGGAGAGAGGAAGCCTTTGCCATTATCCTGCAGTGTCTTGTGGGATGAGTGGCTTAAGGATCCTATGAAAATCGGTGTTTATATATTGATATCAATTGCGTGATTATTCTCCGTTAGTCTTTTTCCGGGATACTGGAGAGGGAGTCAAGCGAGTGTTTTTTTTTTTTCTTTGTTTCATACCTCATACTTTCAATTTATCCAACAGTATTAGAATCCAACGTATTAGAATTATGTGTATAGGTACTGGAATCATTTAAATTGTACTGCCTTGTTAGAGGAAAGCCCATTTTTATGTTAGGATAGGAGTTAATGAAAGAAATGGCGTGTAATGTTATTTATCGAGTTACCATATATTGTTGATTTATGTAAAATATATAAATGGATATAAAAAAAAAATACAATTTGAAGGTAATTGTTTGAGGAAAGCCTAATTTATTATTTCAGGCTGTATGTAAGCAAGTTAGTAAAATGAACACCTGAACCTCTACTACTGCAGCTACCAGGATATCATCTGAGGGAATCCATTCAGTGTTTATAGTCGTAGTGTCACTTTCTTTGTTTTTATTCATGGAGCCTCTACTGCTTACGAAAATTATGTTTGATTTAGAACAAAACTCTCTCTCTCTCTCTCTCTCTCTCTCTCTCTCTCTCTCTCTCTCTCTCTCTCTCTCTCTCTCTCTCTCTCTCTCTCTCTCTCTCGCTCTCTCACCACTATTCGGTCCAGCGGGGGTAACTGTTTTACAATAAGCTAACCGTAAACTGATGAAATGAGCATCAAAGAGAGAGAGAGAGAGAGAGAGAGAGAGAGAGAGAGAGAGAGAGAGAGAGAGAGAGAGAGAGAGGGAGCTTGGCAGGGAGAAGTGGGATTAATCAGTAGAGATTCAAGAAAATAGGACACGGTGGATCGAAGGGGGAACTGGAACTAAGTGTGAATATGAGTTAAGTTCACGAAAAATTAACCCATTTGAATCGAGGGGTCAAAGAGAGCGAGAGGAAGAGGAGGAAGACGAGAAGAAAGAGGAGGAGTACACATGCTATCAAGAGGAAAAAAGGGAAGACTAGGGTGAGGTTTTGAGAAGACTAAAGGATGATTTAAGGGAAAACTTTAGCAAGGGACAGATTCACGAGGGATCAGAGGGAAGAGAGGGCAAGACGACGGGGTGGTAAAGGCGAGGGTACCTGTGTATCTCTATGGGACTGCACCCTTAATTGTGCTGTCTCTTCATCGTCGTTATCATTGTTATCATTGATGTTGTTGTTGTCGAGAGAGAGAGAGAGAGAGAGAGAGAGAGAGAGAGAGAGAGAGAGAGAGAGAGAGAGAGAGAGAGAGATAATTACTTGAAAAAAATAAAATATGGTAAGCAAGACATACATACGAGAAAATAAAAAAGAAAAAACGAAAGAAGAAGAAGAAGAAGAAGAAGGAGAAGAATATGATGAAGAAGAAGGAGAAGAAGAAGGAGAAAATCTTCAATAACAACGAAGATGACAACAAGAACTGGAAAAGAAAAAGAGAAAAAGAAGTAAGAAAAAAAGTAAAGAAGAAAGAAATATAAGCAAAGAGCAGAAACAGACAAGGAAGGAAAGAAGAAGGAAAGGAAGGAAGAGAGAGAGAAACAAAAAGAGAAAAAGTAAAAAAATAACACGAAATTAGAAAAGGAAACGGGAAAAAAATAAGATACAGGAAAGAAGAAAAAGAAAAAAAATACTAAATAAATTGACGGTAGGGAGAGACAGTGGGGAGAGGAAACGATGAAATAATAGAGACGGGAAGGGAAAAAGGGAAATAGAACGCCCTTTTTTTCTCTCTATATTCTCAGAGCGTGCATCTTTTTACCATTTATATTAATTTTAGTGCTGAAGGTCTGAAGCTACATCCAAGGAGAGGAAGGGAGAGAGAGGGAGGGCACCTTATCTCCCTCACATCTAGGCAGGGAGGGAGGAAGGGAGGAAGAGGAAAATGAGGGTAGAATCGTCTGACTTGAGAAAAAGGAAGGGGAATGAGGCGGAGGAGGAGGAGGTGGTGGTGGTGGTAGTGGTGGTGGTGGTATGGGAGGTACGGAGGGGAGGTAGAAACGAGGACTGTAGGCTCATTAACTTTATCGAAAGAGAGAGAGAGAGAGAGAGAGAGAGAGAGAGAGAGAGAGAGAGAGAGAGAGAGAGAGAGAGAGAGAGAGAGAGAGAGAGAGAGTACTAACGGTGGGTCGACTCGCCATTTTCTTCTCCTGCCAAGAATTTCAAGCAGACATGACCTATAGCCTCTTTCCTCCTCCTCCGCCTCCTCCTCCTCCTGCTCCTCCTCCTCTTCCTCCTCCCACGCCAACCATTTCTTCTTGCCCAACCTTCATCTTTCACTATTTTCACTTCGTAATTTTTTTGTTTCTCTACTTCTCCCTATCCTCCCCTTTCTCATTCTTCTCTTCTTCCCTCTCCTCGTTCTCTTACCATGTCGCCTATTTCCTCCTCCCATCCTTTTATCCTTCCTATTTTCACTACTTCGTCATCTCTTCCCTTTACTCTTCCTCCTCCTCTTTCCAAAATTCGCCACTATTTGTTTAGTATAGCAAATCCACATTTTGCTTCCACCTTTTTCCATTACTTCAGCGAATCGTTCTGTCTGTCACGTAATGTTCCTATTCTCTCACCCCTCCTTCAGCCACTTCAGCCTGTCTGTCTTTCCCTCCTTCGGCTTGTATCCCCCGGAGTGCCGTTAGGCCCAGGGATGCTACTTACTCCCGCTCCCTCCTGTCTTCCTTCTCGTTTACTAGACTCTGATGGCCTGCCTTCTGTATCGATGGGTATGCAGGGCGCTCGTCGGCTTCTTGTGGTGCTGGTGGTGAGAGGTTGTATGGATGAGTGGCTGGCAGTTGGCACCAGACGTGACCTGGGGCCATATTCTGAAACGTTTCTGCGTCGCTCCCTCCCGATCTTCACTACTTTCAAAAGACTGTTTAAGTTACACGGGTTTTCAAGGGTGTTTGTATAGTTCAAGTGACAGATTAACAAGATTTCTGCACTATTAGCCGGAGAAACTCTCTTGAAAACCGAGTAATCAACGCTGCGGCCTTTGAGAATAATCGTGATGAGATAGCAAAGTGTTTCAGAATAACCTGAGCCTGTATTCTCGAACATTTCAGTGTCTTATCTCAGTTTTAATAGTGTGTTGTATAAGTTAATGTAGTCTTCTTAAGGATTTATTTTTTTTTTTTTCGTTATCCCAGTGGTAATTGGACAAAGGTTCTGCATCATCAGTGGGGAAAGCAGGCACGGTAATTCGATCATTCATCCCTGTGGCCTTTGAAAAAATAGTATTGATGAGAAAGTAAAGTGATTCAGAATATAAGCTCTGTTTCACCAAGGAGCCCAATATTCCTAAACGTTTCGTCGTCTTACCCTCGACTAATTTCAAGAGGCTTTAGTAGACGTTATGAATACAGTTACCCAAAGAAGTAATATCACATTCTAGAAAGTGCTGAAGAAAAAAAAAGAAAGAAAGAAAGAAAGAAAGAAGGAAAACAAAACAAAACAAAATGGAACAACCGCTTTCACCTATCATACCCTCATTTTATCTAATTTTCTATCTTATTTCTTTTTCGGTCTTGGCGGAGCTGTTCAGACCAATTCTTTAGTCCATGTATCAACTCCTATTCAACTTAAAGACCTGGAAATTCACTGGACTTGACGCCATCAGTGCTTGAGGAAACTACATTCTTCGCCTTCATTATTATTTTGTAGTGATGTCTGGCGGGTTTGCTGAAGAATTCCTGGTGTGTTTGAAGTCTGTGTCCTGTTTCATGTGTGGTTGTAAGTGTGCTATGTAAGGAGGAAGATATAACAAAGGTTTGTGTATCATTTAGATTTGGGGACGAGAAAAATGGAATTGAGGAAACTAAAAAGGTAGAAACTAATGAAGATTTTGTGTGTTTTACTTCTTTCTTGTCTTTCTCCACCTTTTTTTTTTTCCACTACAGTTCCTTCGTCCTCCTGATTGCCACTTCTGCATCTAAGAATAAACAAATCATTACTTATTGTTCTGCATTTATCTCTTCCCTTTTTCCATTTCCTTTCTCCTCTGTCCCTTCCTATTGGTTGTTTGTTTATTTATTTATTTTTTTTCTACGGTCTCTCCTTCATAATTATTACATGCATTAATACGTACAAACTTAAATGTAGTATTCATTGTTTCTTGTTTATCTCCTCATCCCTTCTTTTCTTCCTTTTCCTTCTTATTTATCTCTTCATCCTTTCTTTCCCTCGTTTTCTCTTCTCCCTTCATATATATTTTTGTCACATACATTCACACCAAAGAAAAGAAAAAAAAAAGAAGAGAAATAATCGTCTTTACTAATTGTTTCCCGTTTATCTCCTCCTTCCCTTTTTCCCTTCTTCCTTTCCTCCCTACTTCTTTGTTCCCCTTGCACTCCAAAAGCGCTGTCGCCAATATCTTAGGTTTTTTTTTTTCCCTACCCTCTTATCAATAATTGCGACTCTTCTTTATTTAATCAAGGTACGCCGGAATTCATTAAACTTTGCTAACTTCTCTTAACGTTATGGGAACTTCCCCAAAAGTCTCGGTCAAAAGTTACGTATTACGAGAAGGCGAGGGAGGATGTGTGTGTGTGTGTGTGTGTGTGTGTGTGTGTGTGTGTGTGTGTGTGTGTGTGTGTGTGTGTGTGTGTATGTGGCTGTTGTTGTTATCCTCAGCCAGTCTTACTTACGTATTTGGTTAGCTTGATTGTTGTTGTTGTTGTTGTTGTTGTTGTTATCAATTTTTGTAGTAGTAGTAGTAGTAGTAGTAGTAGTAGTAGTAGTAGTAGTAGCAGTAGTAGTAGTAGTAGTAGTTATTGTTGTTGTTGTTGTTGTTGTTGTTGTTGTTGTATTTATTCTGGTATGATTATTGTTGTTATTACTACTGAACAAATGTTATTACTACTGTTATAAGGTTTTGGTTTCCTCCTCCTTCTCTTCTTGATAGTGTTATTATTATCATTATCATTATCATTATTATTATTATTATTATCATTATTATTATTATTATTATTATTATTAGTAGTAGTAGTAGTAGTAGTAGTAGTAGTAGTAGTAGTAGTAGTAGTAGTAGTAGTAGTAGTAGTAGCAGAAATAGTAGTAGTAGTAGTAGCAGTAGTAGTAGTAGTAGTAGCAGTAGTAGTAGTACTAGTAGTAGCAGTAGTAGTAGTAGTGGTAGTAGTAGTAGTAGTAGTAGTAGTAGTAGTAGTTGTTGTTGTTGTTGTTGTTGTTGTTGTTGTTGTTGTTATGGTTGTTGGTGTTGCTGATGTTACGTAAAGGAAGCCTTGCAGTACTGACCTGCCCATAGCAATAGCAGGCCAGTATTGTTACTATTAATAATCCCAGTAGTGTTGAGCGTCCGTCACAACTCAGGGTTAGTCGATCATAAGAGACCACAGACAATTATTGTTGTCACTGCGTACGGTACTAATGAATTCATGAGCACATTTGATAATTTATTTTTCGCAGTGATAGATATATAAGCAGAATTTTCTTTTTTTATCACACACCGATAAATTGGTGGACATATTTGGTATTATTTACTGGTGAAATCTAGGGCGCATATGATGTGTTCTGTCGGCATTCTGGGTAAGTATGCGTGGCCATTACTGAAAGACTTCAAGAGGTACCAAAGACAAAAGACTAAGAACACTTGCTTTGAGTCCTGTTTATTTTGGACATTTTTCTTTGGGACTGGCATCTTCAGAGGAATTTTTTTTTTTTTTATGCCCTAAGGCAGGACCTCATCTTACGAAGGTAGAGTAGAATAAAATGAGATAAATAAAAACTGCCGCCGAATAAAGAATTATGGTTTGCTAGGCGCTGATTTCGCTGAATCGTGGTGTGTCTGCCACGCTCTGGCAGGTCGTGTGGCAGCCACAAGTCTTTTGTGAGCTCTAGAAAGAAGTAGAGCAACTCCACCAATAAGCTCCTGCCAGCAGGTAGTCCACGGCTGGTCTCGGAGAATTGACGAGAAGTCTGAGGTTGTCACCGGCAAGACGTGTCTGTTCGCGTGTAATGTAGTGATGATAATAATGATAATATTTCGTAGAAAGTGTTCTTAAAAGGAAAATATCACAAGTGAATGAAAATTAACAGCGTTTTTTTTTTCTATTTTCTCTTTTAAACGTGTTAACATTTTTACAAAATGTACTGTTTTACTTTTTTTCTTTTTTCATCTCCATCTTATGTAGTAATTCATATGTTTTAGGTGAGTGAGTGAGTGTGTGTGTGTGTGTGTGTGTGTGTGTGTGTGTGTGTGTGTGTTTATCCATTCTTACCAGCAGTAACCTCCTTTCGTTATTCCTCTCTTTCCCTCTCCCATTCTCTTAACCTCTCTTACTTCCCTTCTCTACATTGCCGCCCTTCACTACTTATCAATCTCTCCTGCCTTTCTCATTCTCAGCAGTTGCACCTTCTCTCTCCACCCCTGCCCCTCCCAATCACTCCCCCTCACTGCTGCTCTCTCTCTCTCTCTCTCTCTCTCTCTCTCTCTCTCTCTCTCTCTCTCTCTCTCTCTCTCTCTCTCTCTCTCTCTCTCTCTCTCTTTCTCTCCCTTTCAAGATAAGACGAAAGTGAGGGTTTAGTGTCACTAGCATTATCGTATCAGCCTGGTCAGTGCCAACAAAAGGGAAAAATACATAGATTCATAGCAATGTCTTTAGGATTAATAAAAAAGAAAAAAAAGTTAAGTGTCTGGTGTATGTTTGAAAATTTCGGAATAGATTTGGCAGACGAGGTTATGGCACAGTAAGAACTAAAAATACGATATATATATATATATATATATATATATATATATATATATATATATATATATATATATATATATATATATATATATATATATATATATATATATATATATATATATATATATATATATATATTATTTGTTTAGGAGTGGTCTCTCCTAGAGCAATAAGACCTAGTAAAAAAAAGAATAAATAAATAATGCTGATAATAATGTGCCAGACCCAAAATGAGAGAGAGGAAATAAAAAAAAAATATATATTAATAATAATTTGTTATGTATAGACAGGTAGGTGGATGGCCAGATAGAGGCAGATAGATAGGTGACAACACACACCTCTCTATGGACTGGTTCACTGTGTGAGGAAACACTTTAGCAATATTTGTAAATGTTGGTAATGTGACGATTACAGATGGTAAGGTTTAAAGTGACATACATCAGTAGTAGTAGTAGATAAGTAAGTACTTTTTTGTGTCACTGATAGAAAATTAATATAGATGCGGTAAGATTATAACTATTATACTATTGATTTAATATCATAGACTGATAGATAAAGGACAGGTATATAGGTAGATAGATATGTAAACAACTACATTTCTCTTAGTGGAGAAGGTGACAGTATACAGATACGTAAAGTGGATATGGTAGTTATGATTTCTGTGATATACACTGGAAAGAGACAAAATACTTAGTTCATTGAGAGGTTGAAGTAATAGGTAACGTTAAAGAGTTGACTGACAGATGAATAAATAGAATAATTGAATAGATAGAGATGTAGATGAATGAAAAAAGTAAATGAGTAGATTGATAGATTAATAGATTGATGAATGAATATATAGAGATGTACATGACTGAAGACAGATATATGCGTGGATAAACAGATAACTCCTGTGCAGTGCTTGACCAGAAATAATTAAGTGGAAGCAGATTACTGATGGATAGACCATACATCGATGAGCAGAGCAGGCAAACGGAATGGACAGATAGGTAGAAAGATAGATAGATAGATAAATAAGGACTGTTTTTCAAAGGTAAAAATCTTAATCAGGTTCTCGTGTGTGTTTTTCCCACTAACCGTATAGAATATTTGTCAAGCTATTACTAGAATCATGAAAACACACTTGGAAACCTGTAGAACGTGTTCAAAGTAAGTGAAAAAGTAAGGTAGTGTTATTATCATCGTCATTTTTGTTGTTATGCTTATTTTTTCATATGGATGTTTTATTAAATTAAATGTGCGTGTGTATGTGTGTATGTGTTTGTGATTGTGTTGTGATTGTGTATGTGTTTGTGTTTGTCTTTGTGTTGTGTTTGTGTTGTGTTTGTGTTGTTTGTGTTGTGTTGTGTTTGTGTTTGTGTTTGTGTTGTTTGTGTTGTGTTTGTGTTGTGTTTGTGTTTGTGTTTGTGTTGTGTTTGTGTTTATGTTTGTGTTTGTGTTTGTGTTGTTTGTGTTCTGTTGTGTTGTGTTTGTGTTTGTGTTGTGTTTGTGTTGTGTTGTGTTTGTGTTTGTGTTTGTGTTTGTGTTGTGTTGTGTTTGTGTTTGTGTTGTGTGTGTTCTGTTGTGTTGTGTTTGTGTTTGTGTTGTGTTTGTGTTGTGTTGTGTGTGATGAAAGAAGCTCTTTCTCCCCAAAAAGGCTCCTTCCGTGTGTGTTGTGTTGTGTTGTGTTGTGTGATGTGTGTGTTGTGTGTTATGTTGTGTGTTGCGTGTGTATTGTATTGTGTTGTGTTTGTGTTGTGTGTGATGATAGAAGCACTTTCTCCTCAAAAAGGCTCCTTCCTTGTGTGTTGTGTTTGTGTTGTGTGTGATGATAGAAGCACTTTCTCCCCAAAAAGGCTCCTTCCTTGTGTGTTGTGTTTGTGTTGTGTGTGATGATAGAAGCACTTTCTCCCCAAAAAGGCTCCTTCCTTGTGTGTTGTGTTTGTGTTGTGTGTGATGATAGAAGCACTTTCTCCCCAAAAAGGCTCCTTCCTTGTGTGTTGTGTTTGTGTTGTGTGTGATGATAGAAGCACTTTCTCCCCAAAAAGGCTCCTTCCTTGTGTGTTGTGTGTTGTGTTGTGTTGTGTGTGATGAAAGAAGCACTTTCTCCCCTAAAAGGCTCCATCCGTGTGTGTTGTGTTGTGTGCTGTGTTGTGTTGTTTGTTGTTCAAGCGATTACAACGATGAATACACGATGGGCGCCCGCGATGATAACGATCCGAATAGCGACAATAATAACGATCCTTACAACTACGACGATAATGGTCCTTATAACTACGTTGACAATGGTCCTTATAACTACGTTGACAATGGTCCTTATAACTACGACGATAATGGTCCTTATAGCTACGTTGACAATGGTCCTTATAACTACGTTGACAATGGTCCTTATAACTACGTTGACAATGGTCCTTATAACTACGACGATAATGGTCCTTATAACTACGTTGACAATGGTCCTTATAACTACGTTGACAATGGTCCTTATAACTACGACGATAATGGTCCTTATAACAACGTTAACAATGGTCCTTATAACTACGATGACAATGGTCAGGCAATGGTCAGGTAGGCAAACTTCCAGCAAGAAGGAAAGGTAGATGTTGACAGACAGAGCTGGAAGAGTTTGACTATGCAAGGTGCAAGCACGGAGGCACAGTTTCGGAGAACAATAGGAGGGACCCCATCAGGTCCATAAGCCTTCCGAGGGTTTTTTCAAACAAGTACACTAAGATTGTACTTTTTTTTCAATATTCATTTATATATTTTACGTTAGTTAACAATACTGCATAACTAAAAGAACATTATAAGATATTTTTATCAATGCATTTCTAGCCTAATATGAAAATAGACTTTCTTCCATACAATTCTATAAAATTTAAGTGATTTCAATACCCATACACTTAATTCTAATAAGTGAACGCTACTGGATAACTTGAGAATATAAGAGAAACGAAACAATAGACACTCGCTTGACTCCCTCTCCAGTATCCCTGAAAAGACAGTGGTAGCAGTAGCGCAAGTGAATTTAATACATAAACTCCGATTTTCATGTGAATCTTAAGCCATCCATCCTTCAAGACACTGCAGGATAATAGTAAAGGCTTCCTCTCTCCACCACCCACAGGATAACACCACAGGAATCTCTAGAAGGCGGATGAACGTGGATAAAATAGGGAAGGGTGAGTGTTACCGCAGCGGCCTGTTCTGGGAGGCTCCTGTTTCCCAGTGAGTTCACGTGTGTGTTTTGGCGGTTGTGTGTGATAGGCTTTTACAGTAAGGCTTGGTACTCCTCCCTACTGCTCTTTCGTGTTGTTGTTGCTCGTAATGGTCGGTCTCTTATGTGGTAATGCGTATGTTTTTAGGTGTGTGTGATTCACCTACGGTCGTCTGCTGGTCACCCAGCCAGCCGTTCCCCTACGAAAAGAGCTCAGAGCTCAGTGACCGATCTTTGGGCAGTAATGAGACCACTGACACACCACACACCGGGACAGCGAGGTCACAACCCCTCGGGTTACATCCCGTACCCACTTGCTGCTAGGTGAACAGGGGCTACACTTTAACAGGCTCGCCCATTTGCCTCGCCACGCCCGGGATTTGTTGGATGCTGCGTTTATGTGTGCAATGACTTAACCTGCTCACGTGCCCACGCTCTTGAAGCTTCTGAGTCTTCCACCATCTGGCTACGACTAGAGAGTCACTCTCAAACTAAATTTATCTGTGCTGTATACCTTTCACCTAACTCCTCTGACTATAAGAAATTCTTTGACTGCTTAACTTCCAAACTTAACTTCAACTTTGCTATCCTCCACGACCTAGAGCAATTGTTGCAACACCCTACTCTGCCTCTGGCGTTTTGCCTCTGCTAGGTGGGGGTACCTGATAAGGTATTTTGCTGATTTTCCTTGGAATGACTACTGCTTTCGTGTCAGAGACCTGTCTTTGTGTGCTGAGCGCATAACAGAGGTGATAGTGTCTGGCATATAGGCGTACATTTCTCACTCTTTTTCTCGACCTAAACCTTCTAAACCTTGGTTTAACACAGCTTCTTCTCGTGCTATACATGATAGAGAGGTGGCCCACAAAAGGTACTTAAGCTTTCCATCACCAGAATCTCATGCACTTTATATTTCTGCCCGGAACCATGCGAAGTCTGTTCTCCAACTAGCCAAAAACTCCTTCATTAATAGAAAGCGTCAAAACCTTTCAAGATCTATCTCCCCTCGTGACTTCTGGCATCTAGCCAAAAATATTTCCAATAACTTTGCTTCTTCTTTCCCTCCTTTATTTCAACCAGATGGCACCCCTGTTATCACATCTATTTCTAAAGCTGAACTCTTCGCTCAAACCTTTGCTAAAAACTCTACCTTGGACGATTCTGGGCTTGTTCCTCCCTTTCCTCCACTCTCTAACTACTTCATGCCATCTATTAAAATTCTTCGCAATGATGTTTTCCATGCCGTCGTTGGCCTAAACCCTCGGAAGGCTTATGGACTCTTTCAGCTCTGTCTGTCAACATCTATCTTTCCTTTTTGCTGGAAGTTTGCCTACATTCAACCTGTTCTTAAAAAGGGTGACCGTTTTAATCCCTCAAGCTACCGTCCTATTGCTTTAATTTCCTGCCTATCTAAAGCTTTTGAATCTATCCTCAACAGGAAGATTCTTAAAAATCTATCACTGTTATGGTGTTATGGGTAATCTTTGGTGATGATGGTGATATCCTGTGGGGCTTGAGGACGTGAAATACGGGAATTACTGTCTGGCGACGCGGTAATGGCGTCTGAGTAAATTCCTGCGGTTGAGGGAAATATTTCTGTGACTGGTGGAGGTGTAAACGGGTTCTGGTGTTGTGTGAAGTGACGAGAACGTCATGTAGTAACATGTACTACCTCATGTTGTTTGTGAATTATCATTAGTATCAATATATGTGGTTGTAACATAGAATAATCGTGTTTTCTACTCCCCCAACATTGATCTGGTATTAGAGGTGATTCCAGGTGTGCTATGTCAAGGTAAAGGTAGAGTGAGAGGGTGTAATTCTGGTGATTTCGGATAGGTCGGGTAGGCACTCGAAGCCTTTAAAAATCCAGACCTTTAAAACTCCGGGATCAGTGTAACGTCCACTTTCTTAGAAAGATAACCGTGATGGTACGATCGTAAGTGAGTAAGCGATCGTGACACTTGTCATACTCTTCCAACTCTATCTATCAACATCTACCTTTCCTTCATGCTGGAAGTTTGCCTACATTCAGTCTGTTCCTAAAACAAATGACCATTCTAATCCCTCAAACTGTCGTCCTGTTGCTTTATTTCCCTGCCTCTCTAAAGTTTTGAATCTATCCTCAACAGGAAGACTCTTAAACGTCTATCACTTCACAACCTTCTATCTGCTAGCCAGTATGGGTTCCGTCAAGGCCGCTCTGCTGGAGATCTTCTGGCTTTCCTTACTGAGTGTTCGTCATCCTCTTTTAGGGATTTTGGTAAAACATTTGCTGTTGCCTTAGATCTACCATAAGCTTTTGATAGAGTCTGGGAGAAAACCCTAGCCTCCTACGGCTTCTTTCCTTCTCTCTGTAACTTCATCTCAAGTTTTCTTTCTGATCGTTCTCTTGCAGCTGTGGTAGACGGTCAATGTTCTTCTAAAACTATTAACAGTGGTGTTCCTGAGGGTTCTGTCGTGTCGCTTACTCTCTTCCTATTACTCACTAATGATATTCTAAACCAAACTTTCTGTCCTATCCAGTCCTACGCTGATGATGCTACCCTGCACTTTTCCGCGTCTTTTCGTAGACTTCCAACTCTTCAGGAAGTAAACAGTTCACTCACAGGAACAACAGAACACCTGACTTCTGAGCTCTCTAAAATTTCTGATTGTTTCAGAGAAAACTTTGTATTGCTCAATGCCTTAAAAGCTCATTCGTCCATCTATCAACTCAACACAAACTTCCAGACAACTATCCCCTCTTCTTCAGTGACACTGAACTGTCCCCCTCTTCTACACTGAACATCCTCGGTCTGCCCTTTATTTATAATCTAAACTGGAAGCTCCACATCTCATCTCTTGCTACAAGAGCTTCTATGAAGTTAGATGTTCTGAGTTGTGTCCTAGAGTGTTTCTCACCCCCCAGCTACTAATTGTGTACAGGGGCCTTATCAATCCATGTATGGAGTATGCTTCACGTGTATGGGGGGAGGGGTTCCACTCATCTCTTTCTCTGGTCAGCTCTGGAACTCCCTCCCTGCTTCTGTATTTCTTCTTTCCAATGACTAGAACTCTTTCACCGGGACCTCAGTGGACTTCTTTTTTTATTATATTTTTTTGTTGATCTTGGCGAGTCTCCCTCCTACACGTAAATAAAAGAAAAAAAAAGAAGACCTCAAACCTTGTTTCACCTTTAGATTACTGTTTAATTGCTTATTTAAACTGATTTAAATATAAATATGAAAAAAAATAAAACCCTAAAAAAACTAATCTCCTCAAAAAATAAAATCCCTAAAAACTTTATTTATTTTTTTTTTTTGATCCGTGTTTTTTCCAATCCAACAACTAATACTGCTAATAGTGCAAGTGTCCTCAGTGTTGAGGGCGCGTCACAACTCCGCGTTAGTCAGACATAAGAGAAAAAAGCACCTGGCGTATTTTTCCTCACCAGTTAATTAGAGAAAACATTCTGTAATACTTAATACTGCAAGTCCTATTATTTGTGCTGATCGCTAGTATGGGTTCCTTCAAGGCCGTTCTGCTGGCGATTTGGCTTTCCTTACTGAGTCTTGGTCATCCTCTTTTAGAGATTTTGGTGAAAATATTGCTGTTGCCTTGGACATATCAAAAGCTTTTGATAGAGTCTGGCACAAAGCTTTGATTTCTAAACTACCCTCCTACTAGGCTTCTATCCTTCTCTCTGTAACTTCATCTCAAGTTTCTTTTCTGACCGTTCTATTGCTGCTGTGCTAGACGGTCATTGCTCCTCTCCTAAATCTATTAACAGTGGTGTTCCTCATGGTTCTGTCCTGCCACCCACTCTCTTCTTATTATTCATTAATGATCTACTAAATCAAACTTCTTGTCTTATCCACTCCTACGCTGATGATACCACCCTGCACAATTCCACGTCTCTTCATAGACGTCCAACCCTTCAGGAGGTAAACATTTCACGCAGGGAACCCACAGAACGCTTGACTTCTGATCTTTCTAAAATTTCTGATTGGGGCAGAGCAAACTTGGTATTGTTCAATGCCTGAAAAACTCAATTCCTCCATCTATCAACTCGACACAACCTTCCAGACAAGTATCCCCCTCTTCTTCAATTACACTCAACTGTCCCCCTCTTCTACACTGAACATCCTTGGTCTGTCCTTTACTTATAATCTGAACTGGAAACTTCACATCTCATCTCTAGCTAAAACAGCTTCTATGAAGTTAAGTGTTCTGAGACGTCTCCCCCAGTTTTTCTCATCCCCCCAGCTGCTAACTCTGTACAAGGGCCTTATCCGTCCATGTATGGAGTATGCTTCACATGTCTGGGGGGGTTCCACTCCCACTGCTCTTCTAGACAGGGTGGAATGAAAAGCTTTTCGTCTCATCAACTCCTCTCCTCTAAATGACTGTCTTCAGCTTCTCTCTCACCGCCGCAATGTTGCATATCTAGCTGTCTTCTACCACTATTTTCATGCTAACTGCTCTTCTGATCTTGCTAACTGCATGCCTCCCCTCTTCCCGCGGCCTCGCTGCACAAGACTTTCTTCTTTTTCTCACCCCTATTCTGTCCACCTCTCTAACGCAAGAGTTAACCAGTATTCTCAATCATTCATCCCTTTCTCTGGTAAACTCTGGAACTCCCTGCCTGCTTCTGTATTTCCACCTTCCGATGACTTAAATTCCTTCAAGAGGGTGGTTTCAAGACACTTATTCATCAATTTTTGACTACTGCTTTGACCCTTTTATGGGACTGGCATTTCAGTGGGCATTTTTTTTTAATTGGATTTTTGTTGCCCTTGGCTAGTTTCCTTCCTACATAAAAAAAAAAAAAAAAATGTGGCAGCACAGACACAAACTCTTCTCTCACATACAGACAATATCAGATATACCTACAGTGTTACTCGTATTCTATTCACATAAAGATGCAATGCGCTTATATAATATATTTTCTACGTAATCCCTTCTAAGTAGTAACACAAGTAAAATCAAACTCTTTTCATGAACAAATGTATATAAGTTGATTTTCTAGTGAATCGGCCTTTAGATTTATTTGTTCATCTTAAGATTTCCAAATGAATACACTCTTGATTGGAAACGTCTTATTCTAGACGACAGTAAACATAAAGGCAACATGTCTATGATAGTCAAAAGTCCAAATTAGATAGATATCCTTCCTAGTTTATGGAAACGGCAATTTTAATATAAAAAATTGGCAACTCGAATGTCCTGGCGATAGTAATGCTGTATCTCTAACCAAAACAAACACCTGACTCGGCCGCGCTGGTTGAACTTAAGAAACACGTTGTTGGACAAGAAGTTGAATGTTGCTGCGGTGCCCATCTCCACTACGCCCTAAGCAATGGATTACGGTAGCTGGACATTACAGCTGCAGCAGGATCGCCTGAGAGATGTTTGTTTTGGTTCTCGATCACTTTGCCTTGTCGCTCGCTTCGTGAGAGGGATGCTAAAATCCCCACAAAAAAAAAAAAAAAAAAAAAACTAGAGCCGTATATCACCATGTTACTGAATAGGTTGTGTCATACTATAATAGTACAGTGTGATTTTTTTTTTATTGTCCAAATCAATAAGTTTTATACTTGTAATATGCTTTATTTAAGATAATGCTAGCAGTTTACTCGATAATCACAAAAAAAAAAAAAAACTGACCACCTTCTCTCAATATTATCCATACCGGATATTGAAAAGTCGATACATCATTTCAATAGTATCGTGATGATCAATGTTATATGCAGCTTTACGCATCTGTGATTTACTACAACAATATTTTAGCTCTCTTTCCTACAGTTAGATGAGCAGCAACGACATCTAGCGGTTTAGTTCCGAAAACTCCCCATTAGATTGGCACAGATACATTAGGCAGGTGCACAGGTAAATGCATCAGGTAGGTAAGGTTTTTCTTAAACATTAAGTCATGAAAATTGTCATTTACCTTGGTATTATTTATAAATCGTCACCCTCATTAACAAACTGGCCTCTGTATCTTTTTTATTTCTGAATACTGAGTATATATATATATATATATATATATATATATATATATATATATATATATATATATATATATATATATATATATATATATATATATATATATATATATATATATATATATATATATATATATATATATATATATATATATATATATATATATATATATATATATATATATATATATATATATATATATATATATATATATATATATATATATATATATATATATATATATATATATATATATATATATATATATATATATATATATATATATATATATATATATATATATATATATATATAATGTTATTATTAGTAATTTGTTATGTATAGACAGGTAGGTGGATGGCCAGATAAAGGCAGATAGATAGGTGACAACACACACCTCTCTCTGGACTGGTTCACTGTGCGTGGAGACACTTTAGCAATATTTGTAAATGTTGTTCATGTGACGATTATAGATGGTAATATATGAAGTGACTATTATACTATTGATTTGATATTATAGATGGATAGATAAAGGACAGGTATATAGATAGATAAATAGGTAAACAACTACACTTCTCTTAGTGGAGAAAGTGACAGCATGGATTCGTAAAGTGGATATGGCAGATATGATTTCTGTGATATACACTGGAAAGAGACAAAATAGATAGATAATTAGTTGATTGATAGGTTGAAGGATAGACCATACATCGATGAGCAGAGCAGGTAAACGGAATGGACAGATAGATAGATAAATAGATAGATAGATAGATAGATAGATAGATAGATAAATAAGCAGGTAGAACGAACGCCACACTGTATATGCTCGTATACAGCGGCCCACAAACAGTACCTCAGTTTTCCAATGCATGAAACTCGTGCCAAGACTTCATCGTTCATCAATAGAAAATGTCAAAATATTTCTTAACACAAGGTAATTTATTTATCACATTGTTATACAGTAATGCATGCATGTGAAAATCTCTATGGCTGCAGGCTACAGAGCAAGGAAAAATGCAGTAAACTGTATAGTGTACATGAATGTAAGATATTACATAAGTAAATGAATACGTAATTCAGATAAAATGATAGCATTACCTGTATTATTATTGTTACTATGCTTATAATTATGATTATTATTTTGTTAATTAAGATTGTGTGTGTGTGTGTGTGTGTGTGTGTGTGTGTGTGTGTGTGTGTTTTGTTTTGTGTTGTATGTGATGAAAGAAGCTCTTTCTCCCCAAAAAGGCTCCTTACGTGTGTGTTGTGTTGTGTGTAATGAAGGAAGCTCTTTCTCCCCAAAAAGGCTCCTTCCGTGTGTGTGTTGTGTTGTGTGTTGTGTTGTGTGTGATGAAAGAAGCTCTTTCCCCCAAAAAAGGCTCCTTCCGTGTGTGTTGTGTTGTGTGTTGTGTTGTGTTGTGTGAGATGAAAGAAGCACTTTCTCCCCAAAAAGGCTCCTTCCGTGTGTGTTGCGTGTTGTATTGTGTTGTGTGTTGTGTCTTAATGTAATGAAATCGTGGAACGACGATAGTTGAAGCGATTACAATGATGAATACACGATGCGCGCCCGCGATGATAACGATCCGAATAGCGACAATAATAACTATCCTTATAACTACGACGATAATGGTCCTTATAACTACGTTGACAATGGTCCTTATAACTACGTTGACAATGGTCCTTATAACTACGTTGACAATGGTCCTTATAACTACGTTGACAATGGTCCTTATAACTACGTTGACAATGGTCCTTATAACTACGATGACAATGGTCCTTATAACTACGTTGACAATGGTCCTTATAACTACGTTGACAATGGTCCTTATAACTACGTTGACAATGGTCCTTATAACTACGATGACAATGGTCCTTATAACTACGTTGACAATGGTCCTTATAACTACGATGACAATGGTCCTTATAACTACGTTGACAATGGTCCTTATAACTACGATCCTTATAGCTACGATGATAGCGATCCGAGTAGCGACGATGAACATTAGCTACACGTGTGGGGCGGACCCTTACTGTCCTTAAGGGTCCGTTTAAGTCCAATGGGCAGTGGCGTGCACGCTTCCAGCCCCTCACAGGGACACTGCCTTGGAGGAGCCCAGTCCTCCCCTAAGGGGCCCCTCCGATGGTCAGATGGCAGTGTCTGCTGGAGGCTGTTCAGTCCCCTGAGCATGGTGTGTTCTTTTTGGCTGTGAGGGGCTGCAAGTGGGCGCCAATAATTTTGTAGCAGGAGGAGGTGGAGCAGGAGGTGGAGCAGGAGAACCTGCTGTGTGAGGCCGGCATGGACCTGGGGCCCCAAGGTCCAGCCGGTCACCTCCTCCTCCAGCGCCTCCTGCAAGTCTTTCCCGGGCCTGAAGAAATTTTGTCCCCAAGTTTCCGAAACAGAATGAATTTTGCAGAGAATAGAAAATTGCCGACACTTGGTGAAAAATGAGTGTGGTTGAGGCGAGTGGAAGAATCAGTTTGGCAGTGAGGCCAAGAGAGAACTTTTCCCTGTGAGCGCCTTGGATGTGCCCTCAGTGTGTCCTGCCTGCAAGTGTGCGTCTGTCTGTTTGTCTGTCTGTAAGGCAGTAAAGCATTCAAGCCAGTGACTGGGAGAGTTCTTTAAATGATTACATAAGGAAAATCCTCAGGGTCAGTAATAAGGAAAAGACAAGAAATAATAGGTTTAAGCTTGATAAAGATAGATGTAAAAAGGGAAGTAAATGCATGCAGGATTGCCACGTGTAGGACTAACGTCTTGCTGCTTCCCTTATTTTCCTAAGGTTTCATATTCTCTTACGATTAAACCACAAATGTGGAGTGCGCCTCCTTCAGGTTACTTTTGTGGGAGATTTTGTGCATAGAGAGCAACTGTTCCCATGTGAGACGCTTCCTTCACGCCGTTGGTTTTGATGTTGTGAAGTGCATGTCTCCCCTCCTGCGGCAGCGCTGCAGAATGCTTTGTACTTTGTAACCTGCATTGTGTCCACCTCAATAATGCAATGAGTTAAGTATTATTTTCAGTCATTTCATCTATTTTACTGTTAAACTCTGAAAAACTTGCCTGCTTGTGTCTTCCGTCTGTCTATCACTTTCAATAATAAATATAATTCTTTTTGGTTTGCTATATAGGGAGTGGCACATCAGCGAGCCTTTTCTTCCGTTTCGCAGCCTGAGCCATATATATATATATATATATATATATATATATATATATATATATATATATATATATATATATATATATATATATATATATATATATATATATATATATATATATATATATATATATATATATATATATATATGCACATATATACACATACACACATGTACATATACATATTTGCACATATATACACATACAGGAGGAAGCAGGCAGTAGACACCTGCCGAAACGATAATTACTCCCAGTGAGGTCTAAAGCACTGTTCAGAGGGTGCTGTGAACTTATCATCAAATCCAGCTGTGACCTCACTGAACGTTTCCCTTTGTGTCTCACAACACATGGGGACAGTCACAGCCTGCCCTCTAAAGACAACTCTCTTCCTCCACACAAAACTACAAACACGTAATAACACACAAACCCTTCACTCAAAAATCTTAAAATCATCATAGCGACTCCTACACCAGCCTCGGAGTCCCCATCTAGGGAGGGGACCATAAATGTCCCCAGGTCGGACTGCCTTTCTGTCGACGACCCTAAGTGTCTTGACACCCCCCCTCAAGTTTTTCTTCATTAACTTTTGCAACATTCTCGGTGTAAGATCTAATTTTCAATCTGTAGTTCAACACAGATTGTTCTCGTGCTATACATGATAGAGAGGTGGCCCACAAAAGGTACTTAAGCCTTCCATCACTAGAATCTCATGCACTTTATATTTCTGCCCGGAACCATGCCAAGTCTGTTCTCCAACTAGCCAAAAACTCCTTCATTAACAGAAAGTGTCAAAACCTTTTAAGATCTAATTCCCCTCGTGACTTCTGGAATCTAGCCAAAAATATCTCCAATAACTTTGTTTCTTCTTTCCCTCCTTTACTTCAACCAGATGGCGCCACTGCTACCACATCTATTTCTAAACTCTTCGCCCAAACCTTTGCTAACAACTATACCTTGGATGATTCTGGGTTTGTTCCTCCCTCTCCTCCATCCTCTGACTACTTCATGCCACCTATTAAAATTCTTCGCAATGATGTTTTCCTTGCCCTCGCTGGCCTAAACCCTCGGAAGGCTTATGTAACTGATGGGGTCCCTCCTATTGTTCTCCGAAACTGTGCCTCCGTGCTTGCACCTTGCCTAGTCAAACTCTTTCAGCTCTGTCTGTCAACATCTACCTTTTCTTGTCTCTATCGATTTATTTTAGAATTCTCATATCCAACATATTTTGCTGTACTGATATTTAACATCTTTCCGTCTGCTTGCCTGTCTGTCTGCTTGTCTGTCTGTCTGCTTGTCTGTCTGTCTGTCTGTCTGTCTGTCTGTCTGTCTGTCTGTCTGTCTGTCTGTCTGTCTATCTGTCTGCTTGTCTGTCTGTCTGTCTGTCTGTCTGTCTGCTTGTCTGTCTGTTTATTCGCCTGCCTGATCGTTGGGAATGAGTAATGGCTTAGGAATTTGCTTATACAGTATTTAAACCCTCTTAAATCTACTCGGGATTCTAAAGAGATACACTTCTTACTCTTCTGTCTGGTATTCAACTCATTAGTGACCTTGGCTACTTACAGTGTGTGTGTGTGCGTGTGTGTGTGTGTGTTTCTTTTTCCTCCAGTATTACGTGACTTAACAGGGATTCAAGAGTCAGTTGTTGTGGTGCAGTTTTTTCCTTCGTCCTTCAGTATGTTATCTATCTGCTACTTGTTTTCATTTCTTAATATGTTTGGTTTAAGCTGTGATCATTATCTTTATCAGTATCTATCTTAAGCTGTGATCATTATCTTTATCAGTATCTATCTTAAGCTGTGATCATTATCTTTATCAGTATCTATCTTAAGCTGTGATCATTATCTTCATCAGTATCTATCTTAAGCTGTGATCATTATCTTTATCAGTATCTATCTTAAGCTGTGATCATAATCTTTATCAGTATTTATCTTAAGCTGTGATCATAATCTTTATCAGTATCTATCTTAAGCTGTGATCATTATCTTTATCAGTATCTATCTTAAGCTGTGATCATTATCTTTATCAGTATCTATCTTAAGCTGTGATCATTATTTTTATCAATATCTATCTTAAGCTGTGATCATTATTTTTATCAATATCTATCTTAAGCTGTGATCATTATTTTTATCAATATCTATCTTAAGCTGTGATCATTATCTTTATCAGTATCTATCTTAAGCTGTGATCATTATCTTTATCAGTATCTATCTTAAGCTGTGATCATTATTTTTATCAATATCTATCTTAAGCTGTGATCATTATTTTTATCAATATCTATCTTAAGCTGTGATCATTATCTTTATCAATATCTATCTTAAGCTGTGATCATTATCTTTATCAGTATCTATCTGCATCTATCTTTCTTTCTGTCTAGCTGTCAATCTGTCTGTTTATCTCAAATAGTGTTTTTCATGATGTCTTAAGATATGTCTATTTTAGTTTGTTTAAGATGGTTTCCAAGGCGTTTTTCATGTAAGTTCTTCGTTATCAGTTAATATTATTGGCTGCAACATCTTTTTTTATGGCGTTTACTTAGAGCTCTGAATTTAGGTTTTAAACAATATATTTGACAAATTTGAGAAAACTTGTGGTCGGTAAACTACTACTACTACTACTACTACTACTACTACTACTACTACTACTACTACTACTACTACTACTACTACTACTACTGCTACTACTAGTACTACTACTACTACTACTACTACTACTATTACTACTACTACTACCACTACTACTACTACTACTACTACTACTACTACTACTAGCAATGCTGCTGCTGGTGCTGAGTGGTGGTGGCGTGTGTGGTGTCAAGGTGGCAGGAAGGACGTCCTGGGCTCACCACCCACGGGACCACCTGACGTGTATGAAGACCCCTGCGTTCCCTGCTGTGCTGCATCACTCCACTACTTCATAGACACGCCCAGCCTTTGAGGTGCTCCCGCCCACACTGACTCCACACTAACTGCATTAGACAGGTGTGGTCTTAATTAAGTATAGTACCCTTTGGACCCTTGGCTGTGTGGTACAGGCTCTTGGCTCGCGTCTCAGAGATTGGTGTTTGATTCCATTCATGGTTGTAGTGAAATCAACAGTTCTGATAATAATATAAAGTATTGGCAGACTGCTTTATTTAGTTTTATGGTATTATTTTTTTGTTGTATTTTAATTTGTTTTATTCATTATATTGTAGCCCAAGAATCACCAAGAAGAAATGAAACACGTAAGAGGGAAGAATGAGACCAAAAATGAATACCTGAGGAGGTATTTTGCTGATTTTCCTTGGAATGACTACTGCTTCCGTGTCAGAGACCCGTCTTTGTGTGCTGAGCGCATAACAGAGGTGATAGTGTCTGGCATGGAGGCGTGCATTCCTCACTCTTTTTCTCGTCCTAAACCTTCTAAACCTTGGTTTAACACAGCTTGTTCTCGTGCTATACATGATAGAGAGGTGGCCCACAAAAGGTACTTAAGCCTTCCATCACCAGAATATCATGCACTTTATATTTCTGCCCGGAACCATGCCAAGTCTGTTCTCCGACTAGCCAAAAACTCCTTCATTAACAGAAAATGTCAAAACATTTCAAGATCTAACTCCCCTCGTGATTTCTGGCATCTAGCCAAAAATATCTCCAATAACTTTCTTCTTTCCCCTCCTCTATTTCAACCAGATGGCACCACTGCTATCACATCTATTTCTAAAGCTGAACTCTTCGCTCAAACCTTTGCTAAAAACTCTACCTTGGACGATTCTGGGCTTGTTCCTTCCTCTCTTCCACCATCTGACTACTTCATGCCACGAATTAAAATTTTTCGCAATGATGTTTTCCATGCCCTCGCTGGCCTAAACCCCTCGGAAGGCTTATGGACCTGATGGGGTCCCTGCTATTGTTCTCCGAAACTGTGCCTCCGTGCTTGCACCTTGCTTAGTCAAACTCTTTCAGCTCTGTCTGTCAACATCTACCTTTCCTTCTTACTGGAAGTTTGCCTACATTCAACCTGTTCCTAAAAAGGGTGACCGTTCTAATCCCTCAAACTACCGTCCTATTGCTTTAATTTCCTGCCTATCTAAAGTTTTTGAATCTATCCTCAACAGGAAGATTCTTAAACATCTATCACTTCACAACCTTCTATCTGATCGCCAGTATGGGTTCCGTCAAGGCCACTCTACTGGTGATCTTCTGGCTTTTCTTACTGAGTCTTGGTCATCCTCTTTTAGAGATTTTGGTGAAACTTTTGCTGTTGCCTTGGACATATCAAAAGCTTTTGATAGAGTCTGGCACAAAGCTTTGATTTCCAAACTACCATCCTACGGTTTCTATCCTTCTCTCTGTAACTTCATCTTAAGTTTTCTTTCTGACCGCTCTACTGCTGCTGTGGTAGACGGTCACTGTTCTTCTCCTAAATCTATTAACAGTGGTGCTCCTCAGGGTTCTGTCCTGTCACCCACTCTCTTCTTATTATTCATTAATGATCTTCTAAACCAAACTTCTTGTCCTATCCACTCCTACGCTGATGATACCACCCTGCACTTTTCCACGTCTTTTCATAGACGTCCAACCCTTCAGGAGGTAAGCATATCACGCAGGGAAGCCACAGAACGCTTGACTTCTGATCTTTCTAAAATTTCTGATTGGGGCAGAGCAAACTTGGTATTGTTCAATGCCTGAAAAACTCAATTCCTCCATCTATCAACTCGACACAACCTTCCAGACAACTATCCCCTCTTCTTCAATGACACTCAACTGCCCCCCTCTTCTACACTGAATATCCTCGGTCTGTCCTTTACTTATAATCTGAAGTGGAAACTTCACATCTCATCTCTAGCTAAAACAGCTTCTATGAAGTTAGGTGTTCTGAGACGTCTCCGCCAGTTTTTCTAACCCCCCCCCCCAGCTGCTAACTCTATACAAGGGCCTTATCCGTCTATGTATGGAGTATGCTTCATATGTCTGGGGGGTTCCACAAATACTGCTCTTCTAGACAGGGTGGAATGAAAAGCTTTTCGTCTTATCAACTCCTCTCCTCTAACTGACTGTCTTCAGCCTCTCTTTCACCGCCGCAATGTTGCACATCTAGCTGTCTTCTACCGCTATTTTCATGCTAACTGCTCTTCTGATCTTGCTAACTGCATGCCTCCCCTCTTCCCGCGGCCTCGCTGCACAAGACTTTCTTCTTTCTCTCACCCCTATTTTGTCCATCTCTCTAACGCAAGAGTTAACCAGTATTCTCAATCATTCATCCCTTTCTCTGGTAAACTCTGGAACTCCTTGCCTGCTTCTGTTTTTCCACCTTCCTATGACTTGAATTCCTTCAAGAGGGAGGTTTCAAGACACTTATTCATCAATTTTTGACCACTGCTTTGACCCTTTTGTGGGACTGGCATTTCAGTGGGCATTTTTTTTTCTTATTGGATTTTTGTTGCCCTTGGCCAGAGTCCTTCCTATATATATATATATATATATATATATATATATATATATATATATATATATATATATATATATATATATATATATATATATATATATATATATATATATATATATATATATATATATATATATATATATATATATATATGGTGCTTTCCATGGAGTTTAGCGTTTTGGTACTTAACAATGTAAAATGCACTCAAAATACACGTTTTTGGTAATGTTGTTATGTTTCTCTCTAAAAAGAGTTATTCATGCGTTTTAGCGTTTTGGTACCTAAGATCAAAAACGTTTTTGGTAATATTATGCTGTTTCTTCATACAGAGTGCTATTCAAGTGTTTTATCGTGTTGGTACCTAAGAAGCTCAAAAACACTTATAATACATGTTTCAACTAATGTCTTTTCGTTTCCCCATAGTTGGTCATTTCCAACTTTTTCCAACCAATATTTTCAGCTCATTGGCTACCGCAACCACAAACACAGGCAGGCCATGTTTCTTGTAATGTTTTCTCGTTTCCCCATTGAGGGTACTTTGCATGCATTTTGGCGTTTTTGTACGTACAAAGCTCAAAAACACTAAATAGCTGAAAAACACTCAAAACGTACCATATATGGTACCGTATATGGTACCATATATGGTACTTTTGATGTTTTTTTAAGTGTTTTGGTGCCTAACACGTTTTTAATGCTCCTTTTCTCCATATACTGCTATTCATACTTTTATTTCCGTTTTAGTGTCTAAGAAGCTCAAAAACATTCATAATACATGTTTATTTGTTTTTGGTAATGTTATTGTATTTTCTCCATGAAGGATGTTTTGGATCAGTTTTAGCGTTTTGGTAAGTAACAAGTTCGAAAATACTAAAAAGACATTTTTATTCGTAATGTTTGGTATTCCCCATATGCGGTGATTTCCATGCTTTTTTATGGTTCTGATGGCTACCACGTTGTAAAACACTCAAAAGATACGTTTATGGTAATGTCGTTTCCTTAACCCATATAGGGAGCTTTGCATTCATTTTGGTTTTGATACATAATGATAAAAAAAAAAAAACACTCAAAATACACGTTTCTGATAATGTTTTGTTTTTCGATATAAGTGCTATTAATATGTTTTAGCATTTTGGCACCTAAGAAGCTCAAAAACTTACATAATATACGTTTCTCGTGGTCTTTTCGTTTCCTCATATAGAGTAATTTGCATTAATTTTGACGTTTTTATACGTAACTAGCTCAAAAATACTCAAAATACACGTTTTTGATGACGATATACTTTTCTCTTTTTTTTTTTTTTACATGCGTTTAAAAACACTAAAAAGAGACGTTTTTTGTAACTGTTTTGTTATCTCATAGAGTGTGCTCTCCATGATTTTTATCGTTTGTTGCCTATCTCGCTCTTAAACACATAAAAGACACGTTTGTGGTAATGTCTTTTCGTCTCCCCATATAGAAGGCTTTACATGCTTTTTGGTGTTTTGATACCTAGCAATATGAATTAAACTAAAAAAAAAAAAAAAAAAAAATGATGTTCTGTTTCTCGATACAGAAAGCTATGTGTTTTAGCAATTTGGTATCTAAGAAGCCAAAAAACACTCATTATACACGTTTCTCATAACGTCCCTTCGTTTTTCTAAATAAGGTTGTTTGCGTGTATTTTTGCGTTTTAGTACCTAATGTGCTCAAACACACTCACAATAGACGTTTTAGGTAACTTTGTTCATTTCATTCAAATCACGTTCCTTGTATGCATTTTGACGTGTTGGTACCAAACAAGGTAAAAAAAAAACACTTAAAAGAAACATTTTTGGTAATGTTGTTCTCCATATAGAGTGCTTTTCACGCATTTTATTGTTTTGGTATGTATGTTCAAATATTAAGTTCAAAAACAATTATTATATATAAGCGGTGTTTTGCATGCTTTTTAGCGTTTTGCTACGCAAGAAGTTCATAAACAGTAAGCACTCAAAAGACACATTCTCGCAATGTTCTTTTTGTATTGGAATATAGGATGTTTCTTAATTTGTTAAAGAAAAAAAAACATTGAAAAAACTGGTAATGTCGTTTCGTTTATCCATATAATGTGGCTTTTTGGTACCTAACATTGTTAAAGCAATACTCAAAAAACACATTTTTAGTAATGGAGTGCTATTCACGCATTTTAGCATTTTTTTTTTTTTTTACCTAAGATCAAAAACCTATAATACACGTTTCCGATTATATCTTTTTTTTTTTTTTTTCACCATATGTTACTTTACATACATTTTCACATTTCTGTACCTAACAAGCTCAAAATTAATTAAAATACAAAAAAAGTTTTGCATGCGTTTTAGAGTTTTGGTATGTTAAAGGCTAAAAAAAAACACTGAAAAAACAGGCTTTTTGTAATGTATTTTTGTATTTCATTATAGTGCTTTCCATGCATTATAGCCTTTTGATGCCTAACAGGCTGAAAACACTGAAAACAAATGTTTCTGGTATTGTCGTTACTTTCCTTTATTTGCCTGCATTTTGGCGCTTTCGTACCTAGCAATATGAAAAAAAAATATTCAAAATAGACGTTTTTGGTAATGTTTTTTTCTTTCCCCAAATAGAGTGTTATTGACTCATTTTAGAGTTTTGGTACTTAAGAAGTTCAAAAACACTAACAATACACATTTTTCCTAATGTCCTGTCGTCTCACATAGGATGTCTCTCATGCATTTGGGCGTTTTAGCACTTAACAATGTAAAAAACACTCAAAAAGGACGTTCATGGCAATGTTGTTTTATTTTACAAAAAAATATATATATATATTATTTACGCGTTTTACCGTTTTGGTATCTAAGAAGTTCGGAAACACTTGTAATATGTAATACTTGTAACACTTGTACGTAAGAAGCTCACAAACACTCAAAAGACACGCTGTTTTTGTACTCCATCCAATATTTTTGTATTGTATTTTGTATGTATTCCATGCATTATTCTATGCATTTTAGCGTTTTGGTGCCTAAGAGGCTCAAACCACTTCCTTTAGTATCATTTTGTTTCCCATATAGGGTATTTCGCGTGAATTTTGGCATTTTTGTACGTAAGAAGCTCAAAAACACTGAATACGCACGCTATTGGTTGTATTATTCTGTTTCGCCATGGTGTGTTTTGTAGTTGTTTTAGCGTTTTGTTACATAAGAAGCTAAAAAAAAAAAAAACTCAAAGGACATGTTTTTGGTAATGTTGTTTTGTATTCATTATACACTGCTTTCCATGTTTTTTTTTTCAATTTTGCTGCTTAAAACGCTGAAAAACACTGAAAACGTACGTTTCCGGTAAAGTCGATTCGTTTTTCTATACATAAAAAAAAAGCTTTTTTGTATGCATTTTGGCGTTTTGATACCTAGAATGTGAAAAACACTTTTTTTTTTTTTTTTTGTAAAGTTGTTCAGTTTCTACTTGTAGAGTGCTCTTGACGCGTTTTAGAGTTTATTTACTTAAGATCAATAACACTCATAATTACGTATTTTTCACCATATAGGGTACTACGCATGCATTTTGCCGCTTTTGTTCCTAATAAACTCAAAAACACTGAAAATAAACCATTTTTTGTAATGTTATTCTTTTTTTCCATAATGTTTTTTTTTTCATGCGTTTTAGCATATTGATACATAAGAAATTCCTAATCAATGGAAAAACACTTTTTTTGGAAATACTGTTTTGTATTCCAGTATTGGGAGCTTTCCATGGATTTTTAGTGTTTTGTTGAAAAAAAAAAAAAAAAAAGCTAAAGAAACATTGAAAAGACACGTCTTTTGTAATGTCGTTTCGCTTCCCAATACACAGTGCTTCGCATGGATTTTGGCGTTTTGGTACTTAACGTCAAAAATAAATAAATAAATGAATAAATAAATAAATAAATAAATACACGTTTTTGGTAATGGTGTTGTTTCCTCATACAAAATATTATTCACGCGTTTTTTTTTACTGTCAGTACCTAAGAATCTCAAAAACACTTATAATACACGTTTCTAATAATATCGTTTATATCATCATATAGGGTAATTTGAATGCATTTTGAGGTTTCTCTACCTAATAAGCTTAAAATTACTGAAAACATACATTTTTCCTGATGTTATTCTGTTTCTTCATTCTTCTTTTACATGCGTTTTAGTGTTTTGATAAGTAATAAGCTCATAAACACTCAAAACACACGTTTTTAGTTATGTTGTTTTGTATTTTAATGTAGGGTTCTTTACGTACTTTTAAGCGTTTTCGTGCCTAACACACTCAAACACACTCAAAAGACACGTTTCTACTAATGTCATTGCGCTTCCCCTGAATAGAGTTTTGCATGGATTTTGGTGTTTTGGTATCTAGCAATGCAAAAAAAACTCAAAATAAATGTTTTTCATAATGTTCTGTTTCTCCATACAAAGTGCTATTCACGTCTTTTATAGATTTGGTACCTAAAAAGCTCAAAAGCACTCATAATACACGTTTTTCGTAATGACTCTTTGTTTCCCCTTATAGGAAACTTTGCATGCATTTGGTGTTTTGGTACCTAAAAAAAAGTCGTTTCTGGTAATTTTGTTGTTTCTCCCTATTAAGTGGGAACACGCGTTTTAGCGTTTTGGTACCAAAAAGCTCAGAAACACTTATAATATACATTTCTTATAATATCGGTTTATTTCTTATATAGGGTTTTTTCATGCATTTTGGTGTTTGTACGTAATAAGCTCAAAAAAAAAAAAAAAACACGTTTCTGGTAATACCGCTTTGTTTCCTTTATAGAATGCTTCGCATGCTTTTTAACGTTTTGGTACTTAAAAATGTGAAAAAAAACCCATTCCAAATACACATTTTTTTGTAATGTTGTTCGGCTTTTCAATATAGAGAGATAATCAAGCGTTTTTTTGTGTTTTGGTACCTAAAAACCTCAAAAACACTCATTATACACGTCTCTCATAATATCTTTTCGTTTCCCCATATAGAGTTATTTGCATGCATTTTGGTGTTTTGATACCTAACGTTGTCAAACACACTTACAATACACGTTTTTGGGAACTTTTCTGTTCCTTCGAAAGACTTATTTGTATGCATTTTGGCGTTTTGTCACTCAACAAAGAGAAAAACACCCAAAACACACGTTTTTTGTAATGTTCTGTTTCTTCGTAGTTTTTTTTTTTTCTCGCATTTTAGTGTTTTGGTACCTAAGGAGCTCAGAAACACTCATTATACACACTTCTGGTAATATTATTTCGTTTCCCAATATAGAGTTTTTGCAAGTATTTTGGCGGTTTTTTGTATGTAAGAAGTTAAAAAAAAAAAACACCCATAATCCACAATTTCGGTAATGTTATTCCGCTTGACCATAAAGGGTGTTTCGCATGCGTTTGAACGTTTTTGGTATGAAAGAAGCTTAAAAGCATATTAGATACGTTTTTGTTAATCTTGATTTGTATTCCCATATAGGATGTTTTCATGTTTTTTTTACGTTTTCGTGACTAATATTCTCAAAAACACTCAAAAGACACGTTTCTGGTTTTTATTTTCCAATATAGAGTGCTTCACATGCACGTTTCTCTATAACAATGCGAAAAAAAAAAACACTCAAAACACACGTTTTTTTTGTAAACCTGTTCATTTTCAAAATATAGAGTGCTTTTCACGCGTTTTAGAGTTTAGTTACCTAAGTTCATACACGCGTCTGTTAAGTACGTTTTGTTTCACCATATAAAGTTCTTTGCATGCATTTTGCCGTTTTTGTAATTAACAAGGTAAAAAACACTCACAATGCACCTTTTTGGTAATGTTATTCTGTTATTATCTTCCATGCGTTTTAGCGTTTTTATACATACGAAGCTCAAAAACACTCAAAATAATTTTTTGGTAATATATATATATATATATATATATATATATATATATATATATATATATATATATATATATATATATATATATATATATATATATATATATATATATATATATATATATATTGTATTCTACTATAGGGTGCTTTTAATGTAATTTAGCGTTTTGGTATCTAACAATGAGACACGTTTCTGATAATGTCATTTTTTTCCCCAAATACATTGCTTTTCATGCATTTTGGTATTTGTAGCTAACAATGTGAACAACACTTAAAATGTACGTTTTTGGTTATGTTGTTATTTTCTCCTTATAGTGTGCTATTCACGTGTTCTTTTTTTTTTTTTGCGGTTTGTTAACTACGAAGCTAAAAAAAAAAAAAAATATTATTAACGTTTCTCGTAATTATTATTTGCATGGATTTTGATGCTCTGGTACCAAACGAGGTCAAACACTCTCGCAATACACGTTTTTGATAAATTTATTCTCTTTCATCAATCAACGTGCTTTCCATACATTTTTGAGTTTTGGTAGCTAACAAGGTAAAAAATACTCAAAACACGTTTTTGGTATTGTTGTTCTGTTTCTTCATATAAAGTGCTTTTGACACGTTTTAGTGTTTTGGTACCTAAGAAGCTCAGAATCATCCATAATACAAGTTTCTTGTAATAACGGTTTGCTTTCCATATAGGATACTTTTCTTCCATTTTGACGTTTTTGCACAAAACAAGCTCAAATACACTGAAAATAAACGTTTTTGGTAATGTTATTCATTTCCTCATTAAAGGGTGTTTTGCATGTGCTTTAGCGTTTTGGTACGTAAGACACGCAAAACACTCAGAAGACATGTTTTTGGTAATATTGCTCTGTTTCTCGATATACAATGCTATTCATGCGTTTTAGCATTTTTGTACTTAAGAAGCTCAGACAACTCTTATAAGACCCGTTTCTCGTAATGGCTTTTCGTTTCCCCGTGTAGAGTACTTTGCATGCATTTTTGGCATTTTCTACGCAACAAGCTCAAAAACGCTCAAAATACACGTTTTTGGTATATTCATGGCGTGAATTTAAAATTTACACTGAAAAGATACGTTTCTGGAAATCTCTTTTCCTTTCCACATACAGGATGCTCTGCGTGCATTTTGGCGTTTTGGGACATGATAATATGAAATACACAGAAAATACTCGTTTTTGGTAATATTATTCTGTTTCTCCATATTTCCATTCATGAGTTTTAGGGTTTTGATACCTATGAAGCTCAAAAACACTCATAACAAAAGCTTCCGTAATGTCTTTTCGTTTCCATATATAGGATACTGTTCATGAATTTTGACGTTTTTGTTCGTTACAAGATCAAAAACAATAAAAATACTTGTTTTTTGGTAATATTCTGTTTTTCCATTAAACGTGTTGTGCATGCGTAGTAACGTTTTCGCACCTAATAACAATAATAATAAGAAACATTAAAAAAAACACGTTTTTCTTAATGTTGTTTTATATTCCCATAAAGCATTTTCATGCTATTCAGCGTTTTTGTCCCTAACACGCTCATAAAAACACTCATTAGACAGGTTTCTGGAAATCTCGTTTCCTTTCCCTATATAGGGTACTTTATATTTATTTTGGCGTTTTTTACTTAAGATCAAAAATACTCAAAATACTTGTTTTTTGGTAATAATGTTTCTCCATGAGTTGTTTTGCATGCTTTTTTTTTTTTCATTTTAGTACGTAATTAGCTCAAAACACTGAAAAGAGTCGATTTTTTTTTTTTTTTTTTTTCATATAGAGCTCTTTTCATACTTTTTGGTGTTTTGGTGCATAACACGCTCATAAACAATTACAAAACACGATTTTTGGAAATATCTTTTCCGTTCCCCACATGGGGTGCTTTGCATGCATTTTTTAATGTAAAATACACTCAAAATACACATTTTTTTTGTTAATGTTCAATTTCTCCATATTGAGTGTTATTCATTCGTTTTAGAGTTTTGATACCTAGGAACTTAAAAAAAAAAGAATTGTAATACATGTTTATAATAATGTTCTTTCGTTTCCCAAAATAGGGTACTTTTCATGCATTTTGTCGTTTTGGTAGGTAACAAGCTCTAAAGCTCTAAAAATACAGGTATTTGGTAAGGTGATTGTGTTTCTCCTTAATGTGTGTTTTGCGTGCAGTTTAGCGTTTCGTAAGTAGCTCAAAAACACTCAAAGGAACCGTTTTTAGTAATGTGGTTTCCTTTTTTCCCGAATAGAATTCTTTCCGAGTTTTTAAGTGATTTCGTTCCTAACACGTTGATAAACACTCAAAAGATTTCGAGAAATGATTCCATTCATCATATAGGGAGTTTTGCATGCATTCTGACGTTATTTTGAAATATTCAAAATACATGCTTTTGGTATTTTTTTCATATAAATTTTTATTCATTCGTTTTAATGTTTTGGTACCTAAGAAGCTCAAAAAACCTCATAATACACGTTTCTCGGAATGTCTTCTCGTTTCCACATACTTTGTACTTTTCATGCATTTTGGAGTTTTTGTACGTATGAAGCTCATTTTTTTTTTTTTTTGTAGTTATTATTTCATAAAGGATGCTTTTGCATGCCTTTTAGTGTTTTATTACATAAGTAGCTCAAAACACTCAAAGGACGTGTTTTTCGTAAGGCATTCCCAAATAGGGTGCTTTCCATGCTTTTTTACCGTTTTGGTGACTAACACGCTCTTAAACACTCGAAAGATACGTATCTGGAACTCTCGTTTCCTTTCCATATATACTGCGTATTCCATGCATTTTGGCGGTTTTTTCGTACCTAACTGTGAAATACTATGAAAATGCACGTTTTTAGTAATGTTTTATTTCTCCATATAGAGTGTTATTTATGCTTTTTTAGCGTTTTGGTACCTAAGAAGCTAAAAACACTGATAATACACGTTTCTCGTAAAGTTATTTCGTTTCCCCATATAGCGTACTTTCCATGCATTTCGTGTTTTTTGTACGTATGAAGCTAAAAAAAAAAATGAAAACAGTTCTTTTTGGTAGTATTATTCGCTTTATCCAAAAATAGTGTTTTGCATGCATCTTAGCGTTTAGGAAAGAAAGTAGCTGGAAAAGATTGAAAAGATATATTTTTATTAATGTAATTGGTAATTGGTACTATAGGGTGTTTTCCATGCTTCTTTTTTTTTTGTGTGTTTTAGTGCCTAACACGCTCATAAACACTCTCTGGACTCGTTTCTTCAAATATCATTTATTTTCTAATATCTTTTTTAATATTCTTTTCTAATATTAAATATGTATCTTCGCATATATTTTTGTTTTTTTGCGTTTTGGTATCTTACAATAGAAAATACTCTGATAATTCACGTTTTTGGTAGTATTATTATGTTTCTCCATATAGAATTCTATTCAGGCGTTTTAGCGTTTTGGTACAAAAGAAGCTCAAAAACATTTATAATAATACACGTTTCTCTTAATGTCATTTCGTTTCCGCATACTTCCCCATACTTTGCATGCATTTGGCGTTTTTTTGTACGTAACTATCTTAAAAACACTGAAAATACTTGTTTTAAGTTATTTTTGCTGTTTCTCCATAAAAGTGTGTTTTCTATCAGTTTTAACGTTTTGGTACGTAAGAAATTCAAATCACTTAAAAGACACGTTTTTTGGTAATGTTATCTATTCCCATATTCGGTGAGTTCTATACTTATTAGCGCATTGGTGCCTAATACTCTCAAAAACACTCAAAAGACACGTTTCTGGTAAAGTCGTTTCTTTCTTCCCATATATATATATATATATATATATATATATATATATATATATATATATATATATATATATATATATATATATATATATATATATATATATATATATATATATATATATATATATATATATATATATATATATATATATATATATATATATATATATATATATATATATATATATATATATATATATATATATATATATATATATATATGTGTGTGTGTGTGTGTGTGTGTGTGTGTGTGTGTGTGTGTGTGTGTGTGTGTGTGTGTGTGTGTAAGTAGCGAATAAAAAGGCTCGTCAGCTTGGTGTTCATTAGCATGCCTTCATCAGACGTGTGATTACTCGTGTGTTCAGACGACAGGAGATTGACTTACACGTTGTTAATGCTTGTAATGAGGATATTTATTTATGTATTTGTTTATTAGCTGGTCATCTCCAGCCTAACATCTGGAGCTTCATTACATCATGTTTCAGGAAAAATATGAGTAAATCGTGTGAGTCTTACCGTGGTAGGAAAGACGGCCTGCTGCGGGACCTTATCAAAAGAGCGTCTGGCACTGGTCTGGTAAGCCAGGGGACTAAAATAATAGGATGCGTTTGGTAATGCGTATATAGGAATATTATTGCCAGCGAAACACTACCTTAGCTTTGCAGTGAGGCTTTTGTATTCAGATGACCGCATGAACTGAAATATGTAGACACAACAATACTGGGCAGGTCCAGTGAAAGGTACCACATTAAATGTATTGCTTCATCCAGACGAGTTAGCAGCACAAGCATGAAGTAGGGTGGATCTTACAGGTGTTTGCTTTTGTTGAGATCCTTACCAAGAAGCGGTGACATCTTGAACCAACAGCAACTACGATATCTTTGTGGTCTCTGGAGCCTTTGTTGTTGTTGTTGTTTTGTTGTGTAAGACGTTATAGGGAACATCCTGTGTCCTCGCAGTAACCACACGAAAAGGCAGGTATTTTACTAGGAGTGGTCTGAGAGTTGTTGTTGTTGTTGTTGTTGTTGTTGTTGTTATCAGAACCACAAACGGAGGAAGGTGGATGTGTTGTATTACTGAGCAACAATAAAGAAAGAAGAATAGATGAGTCAGGCCACCTTGGCGGAGATACTCAAAAGGGACTTTCATGTTTTGTGCCGTGAATACTTTTTATAGTTAGACTGAAGTGGTACTTATTATTTTCTAAGTATATCCTTGCTGTAGTTTTTTTTAGGTTTTATTTTGTTGCAGCTGTTGTGCATATTTAACATTCTCAGCGTTTCAAGTGTGTTCTGTTTTCAGTGTTGTTTTTCATGTATCCTTGTGTTCTTGCTTGGAGGAATTTGGCACGTTTTATTTATGATATTTCGTGTTTTTCTTCAGTATTTATTCTTTCCTTTTTTGTTCATGTGTATGTTGTAACTCATGCAGTAAAGGATTTCTGGTGGTTCTGTTTATGATGCTTCATTTTTAGCTCTTTTTAGAATAGTGAAGCTGCATCACTTTTTTATGTGGATGTTTTGATATTTTCAGGAAAAGATGGCAAGTGGTGCCGCGGTGAACACTCCCAACACGTGCAGGAGGAAAGTGAGTACCTGCTTCATTACTTGATGTGCCCTCTGTTTTGGAACTCGTTGTTAAACTTTTTTTTTTTTTTCCATGTCAACCGAAACCTGTCACTGTTGCCTGCCTTTCTCCTGTCTGCTTCCCACGAATCTATGAAGGAAAGAAAGGATGTGCTTCCATGGTATCGTGTCAGTAGTATTATCCATTGAAGGATTAGTTTAAACCTTTTCCCTAAGCGTTGTTTTTGTCTCCCATTTTTCTGCCTTCCTAGGGTATATATATGAAAGAAGAAAGAATGTAAATTTAGTCTATAATGTTCATTGCAACATCTTACAGGGAAAAAAAGTCCTTTAAGGATTAACCGAGAATCTTTTTCAAAAGTATAATTTTTGTATTCCAGTCTTCGTGTGCTTATTTTATTGTATGCATAGAGAAAAGAAGGATACGAAATCATATATTTTCTATAATGGTGTCATCTTGTTGGTATAAATATTTACTTGGAGATTCAGTTGAAACCTAACAATTAGTTGTCATTTTTGCGTTCATATTTTTTTTCGTATGTATCTTTTGTATGTACGAATATATGAGTGAAGAAAGGAAAGATGCAATTACAAAATACTTTCCACAATAACAGGAATATTCACTTGAGGACTTTTTTAGGTAACAAATATCAGATCTTGTAATTTATCAGTTTATTTATCCTTTACTGTGTTTTACCGTTATGTAGATTAATAATATTTTGCATGTTATGATAAAGTGTCCTTGGAAACTATTACTGTAACACATTTCATTTAGTGCAAATTTGGTTTCCACTTAAAAAAAATAAAATAAATAAATAAATAAATTGAAATAAAATAAAATAAAAATCTTTCCTTCTATGGACAAAACATATTTACATTTTCTTTGTTCAATTGGTATTGATATTATTTTTAACTCTGATTTCCCGGGAAGCGTTACCACCATGATATTTGTGACCTAACCTAAGGTAACTTTTTAGCGTCATAACCTTTGTTGCAGCTTTATTCAAGTAAAATCAAAGAGAGGAAAGTTTGTATTGTTCTGTGAAGTGTTCTTATTTGTCTCTGTGTGTGTTGATTGTCACCTTGAAAAGTCAAGGTGACGTGGGCCTTAATGACTAGATCCGGCCCACACTATTTGTCTCCCTTTTTTTAGAGGCTTGTCGTTGTAGATTTCTGCAGTGTGGGTGTCGAGAGCAGAGGAAACAGCCAAATGTACGGCGACGGGCTAGTGTTTGCATGCGCCGCGTGGGGCGTGCAGTTTGTATGTAAAAGAGGAAGGCAAGTGGTCAGGCGGGGACAAGGAGGAGGAGGAGTATGAGCAGGAGGAGAGGGAGGAGGAGGAGGAGGAGGAGGAGGCGTAGCGTATCGTGGTCTGGATGGCGTGGAGGATTATGTGACGCTCAGAGACAGCTTCCCTACAGCTGCCACTATAGTCCACTATAGTCTCTCCCTTTACGCTGTAACGGAATGATGTAGTTATGGTGATGTAGTCTGGGATAATAATGTACACTAGAAAAATAAATAAATAAAAACCCCAGTAGTATCAACAGTTCCATTCTCGTGAAAGGTTCAGTGTTCCTCCATTATTTTCTTTTATCTTCAGCATTTCCACTTTATGTTCACTTAACTTGACAAGTGTGTTCCACGTGTGTCCCTAGGCGAAAAAAAAAAAAAAAACGTATCATTTTATACTCCTTCATATCTTGATTTATACAAAACTTTTTTTTTTTTACGATGTACTCTGTAAAACATTATTCTCTTTTTGTCTGCCTTATTTATGTTATTATATGTTTCTAGCTACAAACAAGTTTGTCCAGAAAAAAAAAAAATATCATACTGTTATTATATTCCTTTTTCATATCCCCACACAGAGAACAATTTTTAACAATAAACAGGGGTAAACTTTAGCTTAACCTCCTCCATTTCCTTTTAATTTGTCTAAGTTCTTTTCCATATTTTCGTTCATATAGACCTTTTTTTTTTTTGCCTTTAATAATGTATAGGATTAAAATATAGCCTCACTTCCTCTATCTCCTTTTTGCCGTGATATGTTTTGACCCTACACGCTGGTATGGTCCGCCTGCCCCTCTTGCCCGCCCCCTTCCCCCTGACAGACCCGCGTGTGGCCGTGGAGCGTGGCTCCCCAAATGGACATTCAGTATTGCTCCTAAAAATGATCCCGTGATGCGTCTACCGAATGGTTGCTTAAAGTGTGTTGCTGGGGTGGGGGAGGTGGAGGGGAAGGGGACTGATGTGGCTCTCTGGCCTAGAACTCTCTCTCTCTCTCTCTCTCTCTCTCTCTCTCTCTCTCTCTCTCTCTCTCTCTCTCTCTCTCTCTCTTAGCTCGAATTATGATTTCACCGAGTGGTTTAAGAACATATTCACGTGTTATTTGTGAGCCATCACTTCCAGCAGCAGCAACAGGAGGAGGAGGAGGAGGAGGAGTAGGGGGAGGAGGAGGAGGAGGAGGAGGAGGAGGAGGAGGAGGAGGAGGAGGAGGAGGAGAAGAAGAAAGAATACAAAGGAATGCAACGGAAGACCAAACCTTGAGATATTGACGAGGCTATTTGGATAATTATTCTACATTATTATTGGGAGATACAAGATAGTACAGAAGGTTCCTCCTCACCAATCCCTCCAGCAGAAGCTGACAAGATACAGGAATTGATACCACGTGGTATAAAAAAAAACCCATAGAACTTGAGAGATTAGTGAGGGAAAGAGTTGTGGCCTGTCTACTTTTGTTTGTGAGTTAGAGTGTAAATGCATGATAGTTGTGTGATGTGGTGTGTGCGTAGCGCAGATGAAGGTACAGTTTGGTTGTTGAGGGGTGGTGCAGCATCCTTGCGTTGCGCTTTCCAGGGAGGCGGCAGTCAATCAGGCCACAGCTTCGGTCACTGGGTTTGTGTACCTTCCCTTTAGGGGCTGCATACACAGGTCATCCCCTGCAACTTTGACCTCTAGTACTTAAAATCACAAAGTTGATCAATAACAGGAGAATGCGGACGAAGAAAATGAGGATTACATGTGATTACATAGAATAACCAAAACAGAAACACTTCCACTGGTCTTTACATATCGCTTTGGAATTAATTTAGATTAACTACCCCTTAGTAAAGTAAGCTGGAGCAGTGTATGACTTCTGGCAAACCGACACGCCCTTGTGCTTGTGCTGGCGTGGGAAAATCATCGTGCAGTGTGGGAAAAACTGGCTGCATTTTGATTGGAGAGAATGAAATGAGATTCTATCATTATTCCTATGCAAAAAAAAAAGGGAGGAGGTGGTAGTAGGAGGCACGGTTTTTTTTTTTTATTGCATAAAATTTTTAAAAAATCAATATTTCCGAAAAGATGATATTCAAATTTAAGAGAAAGAAAGCTTTTTCACTTGTCTTATTCATTGTGACGTAACATTCTGAGGTAATTTGTGCGCCCAAAGGCACAGACAAAGGGATGTTTAAAGTGGATGCTTTTGCTAATGCTGTTATTACCCTCAAGTGCAGTGGTTTTCATCTTTCAGGCCACGGGCCACAAACAAAATCAAAAAGAAAATGTAGACCCTTCCAATTTTGGTTTGGGCTGTAATATAGCATCTTTTGTCGTCAACTGCACACACTGACATAGTACGCCGCACACCATAATAAATGACCACAAATCAAATTACACGCCCATACCTGTAAAAGAGATTGGACCAATAATACAACTAATCAACACTGCAGTTCGGTGGCCACTGGCCACAGGCACGGTGGTCCACAGCACTTAACGACTCGTGTAGTCGCGCGGAAGCTGACAGAAATCAACAGGATGGCTTGTCACCTTGACGCGTATAGTACGAGTATGTTCTCAGGCCCTAGTCCCGGATGGCGGCGTGAATCTTGAGCATTCGTTGTAGATTAAACTTAGAAGTGATCTCGAAGTATTACGTAACAGCTACAACTTACTGTCAATAGATCTCTTAAATAGAAATGTAATAAAATGAATAACCAGTTATTTATTTTGATCAAATTGTTCATACTGAATTTTCCATTTCATTTTCATCAGCAAATACAGTAGGCATCCTGTGGACCACCCTAAAGAGTCACTGTGGACCACCAGTTGAGAACCATTTCTCTAGTGTCATTGTTTCATGTGGAAGGGTCAAATAATTTAAAAGGACTTTTGAGGACTCTTCGGGACTGAATGTAATGCAGGTCTTGCGAGTGATGCTCGTCAGAGAGATGATGTGTTCTTTAAAATTTCTCTACTTTTTTTTTTTCTGTGCGTTTAGTTAGGTATTCATTTACTTTTATGATCAAGTGTCATCTGATTACCACTTAATGCTTCCTTGAACTGTCTTATTACAGTTCTTTTTATGGATAAAAATTCCGAATAGCGTGTTACATTTCATTGCTGGCATGATTTCCCTTTTAAATGAATGCAAAGCATTGTCTGAAAGAACCTTTTTTTTGTGTCTGATTGCTTTTCTTTCTGTGTATGTGTCTGTTTTGGCTTCTTTGTCTCTCTTTATGTGTATGTGCATCTCTCTCTCTCTCTCTCTCTCTCTCTCTCTCTCTCTCTCTCTCTCTCTCTCTCTCTCTCTCTCTCTCTCTCTCTCTCTCTCTCTCTCTCTTAATGCTTTATTATAAAATCTTCCTTTCCCTATTTTTTTTCTCTAAGTCAGTCGTTTGCACGAAGAGCATGGCCTGCCTTCCTTGACGCCAAGACTTGGTGAGTGGAGGTCTGTGCTGAGTCCCGTGTAAACAAGGAGGCTAAGGCGGTGTTGCCTGTGCCACCGTACTCTTCTGTGCTGTGTGTGCATGTATTGTGAGGCTCAGCAAGTGTTCATTCCGCCGTCTTGTTTTCTCTCCGGGAGTTCAGTGAAAGAGCTAAGGCGGTCAGGGTGACTTGCTGACGTGGCCTGACCTGATGCCAAGAAAGATTTATTTATATCAGGGAGATTGAATAAAAGAGTAAACAGTGATGGAGAAATATTGTGCATTGGTTGGGAGCAGCATGTATTGTTGTCAAAAGGATGTGTATGATGCATTTCCTGTAATATTACGGTGTTAGTAAAGGGATTCGTGAGGGAATTTTACCTTACTGTGACATCCTTAGTTTTTTTTTTTTTTTTACGTGTTGAAGATTGGCAAGGGATTGTACTGTCTTAAAACAACAAAAGTAGAAAAATTACACACACACACATACACGCACACACACACACACACACACACACACACACACACACACACACACACACACACACACACACACACACACACACACACACACACACACACACACACACACACACACACACACACACACCAGTCACATGAACTCCACTAATATAAAATAAATTGGTCTCTTTCTTTCCTATTTTTTATGGATTCATTTCTAGAAATTACTGGTGTCTTTCTTTTGAGTTTCGCTTAAGCCTCTCTTTCTTTGCTTTTCTACGATTGCGTTTTCTTTTGCTTCCTGTTTTGCTGTCATTTTATATTCTCGTGTAGTGTTGCTTCCTATTTATTTATTTTATTTTTTTTTCATGCGGCTTTTCCTTGCCTTATATTCATTATTTGTCATTGCTCTTGTTTCTTTTAGTTTCTCTTTTTAATCTCTCGTTTCCCTTTTCACTGTTTTTTTAATATATTTCACATGTATTTCCCTTCTTCCGTTTCCATTATTCACAATGTTATTACGTATTTCTATTGGTTTGCGTATTGAAATTTCCTTTTTCCTCATCATTTTCTTTTCATTGCTCATCTTTTTAATCGATTCTTCCCATTCACCTTTCTTTCAACTTTTTTTTTTCTTTTTCAACTGTCTCCACGTCTTCTTCCAAAGAGGACATTTTCTGTTTCGTTACCAGCACTTTTGAAGGTAATTAATGTAAACACTCCACTACGTACACGCACCAGGAAATCAGGGCCTGGTGTGGATTCTGAGGCAGCGGTGGTGATGGTGGTGGTAGTGATGGTGGTGGTGGTGGTGGTGGTAGTAGTAGTAATATTAAGTTCGTTTTAAGGCTTTCGTTCCACTCATTCCCTCCGTTTCTCGTCATCGTCCTCATCATTATCTTGACGGTCTCTCTCTCTCTCTCTCTCTCTCTCTCTCTCTCTCTCTCTCTCTCTCTCTCTCTCTCTCTCTCTCTCTCTCTCTCTCTCTATTCAATAAGAATATGAGTAAGCATAATGAGTCTTAGTTCTAATTGTTATTCCTATGATAATAATAGCAAAGATAATAATAATAACAAAGATAATAATAATGATAATAATAATAATAATAATAATAATAATAATGATAATAATAATAATAATAATAATTATAATAATTGTTATTATTATTATTATTATCTTAATAATAATGGCAATAAGATTAGTAATAATCTTAGTCCTAATTATTATTTCCTAGATGGTAATGATGAAAACAATAATAATATAATAATAATAATAATAATAATAATAATAATAATCTTAATAAAAATGACAATAGGAATAGTAATAATCTTAGTTCTAATTATTATTTCTTAGATGGTAATGATGGCAACAACAACAATAATAATAATAATAATATTAATAGTAATAATAATAATAATAATAATAATAATAATAATAATAATAATAATAATAATAATGATAATAATAATATTAATAATTAATGAAGCCATTGGTCATGCAAGCTGCCATTTGCTTAGCTTGGAAACATTGCTCCCAGTGTGTCGGCTGATGCCTTTGTTATCGCTGTGGTTGTTGGTGACGCTGTTGTTTTCATTACTATTATATCTTGCTACACAAAAAAAAATAAGTAGTACTAGTAGTAGGGTGGGGTGGATGGGGAGGAGACTCTTCTGTGCTATCTTGTCTCTCCCACTAATAGCGTAGAATACCTACCCAAACAGCCAAGTGAGAACCCCAGGCTCTGTTGCTGTTTGGTCTTCCTTTGTATATTCTTTGGTATATTTCTCCACCTCCAGTCGCCACCACCACCACCACCACCAACACCACCACCATCTTCGCCTCCACCTCTGCTCCACCACCACCTCCACCTCTGCTCCACCACCACCTCCACCTCCTCCTCCTCCTCCTCCTCCTCCTCCTCCTCCTCTTATTTATCTTGAAAACTACGACATCATAGGCGTCACGGAAACGTGGATAAATTCATCAAGCAGGGATTACTTAGCTGAGTACTCACTCCCTGGCTACACCATTTTTAGCTGCGAGAGAACTCACCGTGCGGGAGGCGGTGTTATGTTTTACGTAAAAAGTAATATTCATCCTCGTTTACTCCCGATCCCAACCATTGCTAATATAGGCGTCACTTTCATCCAGTTAGAAAATAAATCTCGTAAAATAACATTAGGTCTCGTCTATCGTCCTCCAGCCCAGTCACCCGCTACAGACGAAAAACTTTATGACCTTATCGCGGACATTTGCTGTGTTAATAATTGCATAATTATGGGGGACTTTAATCTTCCAGTCACGAGGTGGGGTGAACCACTGACGGCTCACGCAGGCCAGCATCTCTACGGGAGTATCCTTGAAAGCTCCCTCCACCAGCACGTCATGCATCCGACGAGAGGTAACAATATCCTAGATATTGTTTTAACAACTGGTGAAGAGTCAGTAAAAGACCTAAAAATTGGACCAGAACTGAGTTCCAGCGATCATCGTAGCTTACTTTTCACCGTAAATTTTGACAAAGCTAAAGTAAGCGAAAGTAAAGAAAAAGTGCCAGACTATCGGCGTGCTAACTTTGAGAGACTTCGCATGCAGCTTGCATCCATAGACTGGAATGAACTGCTGGAAACACCAGACATAAACAACGCATGGGAAGTCTTTGCTAAAAAGTTAAATGAAACTACGTTTTTGTGTGTACCGCAACGAAACAGACGGAAGGTAAAAAACACCAAACCGAAATGGTGGAACAATGAAATTAGATGCTGCCTTCTGGCTAAGAAAAATGCGTACCACAAATACATACTAACACAAAATAATGATGATAAACTAGAGCACGACAGATTACGTAGAAAAACTAAAAAGCTGATCAAATGCAGCAAAAAATCTGTCGAAGCTCAGATCGCGAACTCATGTAAAACGAACCCAAAAGAATTTTACAGTTATGTAAAAGCAAAAAGGGTCGTAACATCAACGATTGCTCCATTAATAACAGAAAAGGGTAAACAAATAACAAGCGAAACAGACATGGCGAATACCCTGAACGAGTACTTTTCAACCGTCTTCACGACTGAGGATGTTCAGGGCAGTCTGCCGACCCCCACGCCTCAGTCACGAGGCACCACGCTGCCAGACTTCACCATCACAGAAAGTGAAATCCTCTCAGTCACAAAGAGCATGAACGTTAACAAAACACCCGGGCCAGACAAGATATCACCCAGGCTTCTTAAAGAAGCAAGAAATGAGCTCGTGAAACCGCTTACAATTTTATTCAATAAAACTTTGCTAGCGGGTAAAGTTCCCCACGAATGGAAACTAGCAAATGTCACGCCAATCTTTAAAAAAGGAAATAAATCTCTCCCAGCCAATTACAGGCCGATCAGTCTCACTTCAGTAGTGTGTAAGCTGATGGAAACAATAATTAGAGATAAAATTGTTAAATATTTAGAAGAAAATAAAATCATAAAGGATTCGCAACACGGTTTCAGAACCAAGCGCTCCTGCTTAACAAACTTACTAGACTTCTTTTATGAAGTATTTAACTCGTATGACGAGACAAAAGCTGTTGATATTATCTACCTTGATTTCCAGAAAGTTTTCGACACTGTTCCCCATAAGAGACTCAGTAAAGTAAAAGCTCACGGCATTGCCGGAAACACCCTGAAATGGCTGAGAGACTGGCTCTCTGACAGAAAACAGCGTGTTGTAATAAATGGAAAAGAGTCAGAGTGGCATAAGGTAAATAGCGGCGTTCCTCAAGGCTCTGTGTTAGGACCAGTACTCTTCATAATGTACATAAATGATATTGATGAAGGGATAAACTGCAAAATAAGTAAATTTGCAGACGACACCAAAATAACAAGTAGAGTTACGTCTGTGTCACAATGGCAGGAACTGCAGTGTGACCTCAATAAACTAACAAGCTGGGCAGAAAAATGGCAGATGAGATTCAATATAGAAAAGTGCAAAATTCTACATATCGGAAGCAACCATGTTCAGGTGAGATATGTAATGAATAACATGCCACTGTCAAGTGCTGATAGAGAAAAAGATCTTGGTGTCGTTGTGTCAAACGACCTAAAGCCGAGTCAACACTGCACAGAAACAGTAAAGACGGCAAATAAATTAGTAGGGTTCATTGGAAGAACCTTTGAATTTAAATCAGAAAAGGTTATACTTGCCTTATATAACTCACTGGTGCGCCCTCATCTAGAATACTGTGTACAGTTCTGGTCACCATACTACAAAAAAGACATTGAAAAACTAGAAAAGATACAGCGCAGAGTCACAAAGATGATTCCAAGATTGCGCAATAAGCCGTATGAGGAACGGCTGGAAGAACTAAACCTATTTAGTTTAACAAAGCGCAGGATAAGAGGAGACCTAATTGAAGTGTTCAAAATTTTCAAAGGATATAGTAACATTGATGCACATGAATATTTTACCATTGATCATTCTAACCTAACAAGAAATAATGGATTCAAGATTATACCCAAACGTTTCAAATCCCACGAGGCCAAACATTTCTTCTTTAATCGTATAGTAAATATATGGAATAAACTTCCTGCAGAAATTGTAAACAGCAATACTATTGAATCATTCAAAAATAAAATAGACAGATATTTAAAAGCAAATCCCCAACAAGCTCTCTTCTTGTCCGAATAATTACTAAATTCACTATTAAACTCTTATTCAACAGACACCATTTTTAATATAACTTGTATTAACTTTCAGATAGGCGTATAGAGTTCACCGTAGGGTGAATAGTAGAACTTCCTTTCATCCTTTCCTATGAAAATTTCCATGTCAGTTTTTCCATACTGCATGGTACTTTTCCCAACTATTTCCATGCCAGCGCAAGCTGGAGGGAGTGGTGGGTGGGGAGGAGCCTTCTGCTATGCTGTCCTGTCTCTCTTCACTGTAGCTAGTTAGAAGTAGTTACCAAACAGCCTTGCAAGGACCAAAAGGTCTGTTGCTGTTTGGCTTTCCTTTGTATTCCTTTGTATTCCTTTGTATTCCTCCTCCTCCTCCTCCTCCTCCTCCTCCTCCAGTTTCTCTGGTTTTCAGGTAAATGTCAAAAGTGAACATTTAAAAATATGTATATTTAGATATATGTACAGAATTCTTGGAGAAGGGTGTGGCGTGTACGGGACAAGGGATGTCCTCCACGTGGTGCAGCGTTACACCCTGGCAAGAGACTGCCGGACCCGGCTGTAGGGACGCTTAGCGCCTTCAAAGAGTGCTGACAGTACAAATATGGGCGGGTTGTCTGCACTCACAGTACATGAATATATTCATAGTTATAGCTGTCAAATTACATAAATAAGGCAAAGGACAAACTACTTATAGCTAAGAATAATATATGCCAAAATACATTAGAGAGAGATTAACTCTGGAGAATACTCAGAGGATTGATTGACAGACCGCAAACAGCGAGTAGTAATTAACGTGTCGTGGTCCGAGATGTTGCAAGGAATTGGTTTATAAAGGCTACTGTAAAACTCACAAACATTTTCATATATTAATTAATAACTACTAATTATTTACATTTCTTACAACTCAATTTCTCACTCGCATTCATCTTCAGGTCATTCAAAGTTATTAGGTGAAACCTTATATCTCTTCAACATATTCACTGATCAACGCAATCATCGTGCAAAACACAGACAATATCAAATGCACAAACACAACAAATATTCAGTCGGCGCCATTAATGTTCAGTTAGAAAAACACACATGATATCAGCAACACATCAATTACTATAAACATTCCATGACTGAGTAAATCTTCGTACATCATACACATCTGTCATACCAAACATAAAACATCAGTTAAACATCCTGCTCCTCCTTTAATAAGATCATTGATTTATAGACTGCATTACGTTTTCAAACTCCACTTACTTTGAGGTTATTCCGTCCATCTCGACCCCTCTCTGGTGAGGCCCTCTGGAACCTCTGGGTGTGTGTCTGCCACTCTCCGCTACTCTCCGCTACTGAATTATTCCACTGTTACACGCTATAATATACAATCGTTTGGGACTGCCTATTTCCCTCAAAAAAACTATCGTTATTTTCATAACATTTTACATATCTACCATTCACATTGCTCATCTATGCATGTGATCCGCCCACAGGCGTGGTGCTTGATACAGAAGCCAGTCAGAGGGTAGGGGCAGTTTGAAGGCGGAGCATTAAGTGGGCGTGTGTATTTTGCTATAGGCTGACGTGTCCTTCTTGGTGCCTCACGCCTCCTGGCCTACTTTCCCTTTCAAATCCTTTCTCTGCCTTGTCCCTACTATCATTACCGTTAATCCCTGTTTGACCCAGGCTGCCTTCCCAGGTTGTATGGCCGTCTTCTTGTTGTGGGCTGCTTGGGTCCTGTGTCCTTGTTTGTGTTTCCTCGGTTCCCTCGATATCAAGTGGTAATTATCTTCCCTTTCCCGGGTAGTATGATCGTTTGTTATTCTCCATACTTCATTCATCTTCTCCATTTCTTCTTTCTTCTTACTTATTTTATCTTCTCTTCTTTCTTTTTCCTTATTTTGCTTTCTTTCGTCTTCTTCTTTTTTGACAGTACAATATATATTGTGGTGTGGGGTCACCACAAACGCTAATTCTTAAAATTGGATTAATGTAAGTAGTGGCGTTCCTCAATGTTCAATCTTAGGACCGATCCTCTTCATAACATATATCAATGACATAGATAAAGGAATCAGAAGTAAACTGTCAAAATTCACAGGTACTAAAATTGCTAACAAAACTGACACCAAATCAACGTCAAATTTTGCAAAATGATGTATACACTCTCATTGAATGGTCTGAAATGTGTCTTATAAATTTAATTTTGATAAATGCCACGTATGAAGTATCGGAAATAGTAATGCGCAGGAAAAAAAAAATAAAAAGTAATCCCCCCATCAAAAGTTTGGATCCTGAGAAAGATCTGGGAGTTTTAGTGACAACAGATCTTAAACCAAGCAAATTCTGCACCAAAGTCATTCAAATTGCCAATATATTAGTAGTTTTCATTAAGAAGATCTTTCACCTTCAATTCTGTGAAAAAAAAAAAAAAATCTGGCCTTGTACAACTCACATGTACGTCCTCATCTTGAATACAATGTTTTTGTCATCCTACTACAGAAGGAATATTGAGAAATTGGAAAAAAAGACAATACGAAGTAGAGTAACGAAAATTACTTGAAAGCTTCGCAATAAACCCTACAAGAAAACGTCTAAAGAACTAGATCTATTCTCCCTATCCAAACGCATGCTAAGAAGGGATCTGATATTGCTTTACTAAACTTTTAAGGGCTTCACAAATATGAGACCCGAATTCTTCCTAAGACTCAACATGTCTAGTATTACAAGAAACAATACAAATAATAGGTAAGCGATTTAAAACAAATGAAGCCAAACATTTTTCTTCAATCGTGTCATCAATATGTGGAATTGTGTTCCATCAAGCGTCGTTAACTCAGGTACTGTACACTCATTGAAAACCTGTCTTGACAAGTATGTAGACACTAATTCCCGGTTGTCATTGTTCATGTCTGAATAACGAACACGTTCACTCCGTACTGTCCGTGCTGGCATGTAGATTGTATGTGGTAGAAGTAGTCCTCCTCTCTTTCTTAGTTTTCTCTCACATTCCATGTTGTTTTTTGTTTTTTTTTCTATAAAATATGGTACCATTTCCTTTTTCAGGTGAGCCTTGCCTGGAGGGATAGGGGGTGGGGGATGGAAGGACCCTTCCTCCGTGCTATCCTTTCTCTATCAATAATAAAGTAGAATAGTTACCAAAACAGACTTGTAAGAACCTCTTGGTCAGTTACTGTTTGGACTTTTTTTTCTGCAAAAGAAATAGATTCAGTACATAAGTAACAGAAAAAAAAAACAGTACAAAATATAGATGTAAATGCCAATGATACCGTGCAGTGCATACAGAATAAAAAACAAGATCTCCATCGTTACAAATACTGAACTGTCAAAACTTACAACTTACAAGATACGACACGGAAATAAAAGAACACAAACCCGCTACACTACAATGATGGTGCTGATGACGATGATGACGGTAATAATAATAATTATAATGGTAATAATAATAATAATAATAATAATAATAATAATAATAATAATAATAATAACAACAACAACAACAACAGTATCACATCACTACGTATCGCCTCACGCGGGGAGGAGGGGTGGGAGGGGCACAGGTCTTTCTTCTTTTTCATGCAGTATTCTTTTTTATACCTATGAAGCATAAACACACTTCCAGCCTCCGCTGGTCCCCCAACTCTCTCTCCCTTAATCCCTCCCGACGCCGCCCTTCCTCCCAGTCAGAAGCTTTCATCCTGCTGATAGGTAGTAAAGCCTGTGTGAAGAAGTGAGTGCTTCACCAGCTTTTTTCAATGACAATTTCATTGATGTCTATGTTGAGAGTGGACGTGAATTACGAATAAAGCAATCCGTGGTTCTCTGGGCTGAGTCATTCTCGTGCTGCAGGATGGACAGGTGTAATGGTGTGTTGTTGTTATTGTTGTTGGTGGTGGTTGTGGTGCAGCACAGGGGAGGGTTCCAGGAGGCGGCTCCAGACACAAGGAATGCCTGCCTCTGTAAAGTTCTCTGATCTCACCTACTGCTATTTGCACTCCACGACATGCTCCCACAAGTCAACAATTATCTAATTATCACTGTGGGAATGAACGCTCACATTAGAATCAGCAGCAGTTTTTGTTATTGAACTTTTAGTGCTGTATGAACACAGGAAGGGAAATCATGTGTTCAAATATTTCTTGTTTACCGTTGGGGTTTCATGGCGTATTGACAGTGTTGGGAACCCAGTGTTTGTGCGGTCATATCCCATACAAAATACAATAAATAAATAACGTGATGAAAAATAATTCACATCATAATTCTTTAATACATACTGGCGTGAGCATTAGATGGGGAAATAAACCAACTTTACAGAAAAGATGGGGAAGATGGGGAAATAGACCAACTTTAAAAATAAGAAAAAGGGCCCTCGTGACCCAGTGGGTAGAGTGATGCACTTGGAGTTTGGCGTGAGGGAAGTGAGGGGCGGTTAGGTTCGAACCCCCCTCTCGGAACTCACAAAGAACTTCAAAGAGCATCCATCCATCACCATGTGTGCCTCAAACACACAGGTACGGTGATGGAGCTGCCCACGGGGAGGAGGGGAGGTGAGTGCGCAGCACCTCCCTACTCCTACCCAGGGGAGGAAGGCACCGCCTTACCGTTCCCGGGAGAGCAAGGGAGGTGAGTGCACAGCGCTTCCCTCCCTTCTCTCCCCTACCTAACCCTGGTAAGTCTACGGACTACCAGGCAAAAAATAATAAAAAAAAATAAATAAATAGATAAAAAGCAAAAAAATAAAAATAAATAAATAAAGGTGAGTGCATAGCCCTTCCCTTCTCTCCACCTAACAAACAGGAAAAAAATAAAAATAAAGGTGAGTGCATAGCGCTTCCCTACTCTCCACCTAACAGGAAAAATAAATAAATAAAAAAATAAAGGTGAGTGCATAGCCCCTTCCCTTCTCTCCAAACCTACCAGGCAAAAGATAGAAAAAAATAATTAAAAGAAAAAGGTGAGTGAGTGCATAGCACTTCCCTTCTCTCCCAACCTACCATGCAAAAAAAATAGATAAATAAATAAATAAATAAAGTAAATAAAAACCTCCATACCATATCGGACCTCGGGAGAGCAAAGGAGGTGCGTGCCCAGCACTTCCCTTCTCTCCCCAAGTCTACGGACTACCAGACCAAAAAGAATAAAATATATATAGGTGTAAAGAAAAAAAAAAACAATAAAATAAATAAAAAATCAATAAATAAATAAAATGAAAAAAAAGTAAATAATCAAAGTAAAAACCATAAAACTCCTATTCCCTCCCCCTCAATAAAACTGACTGAGTCTGTCAATGAACAGTAAATAATATCAATAAAACAATACCAACCTGACTGACCCTGACAACTCCCAAGACCACCACCCCACCTGGGAAGCACGGGAGGTGAGTGTGCAGCACCTCCCTACCCTCCCCAGTCTCCTAGTTTGACTTTGACCACCAATCTGACTCATCCTAGCAACTTCAACAGTACAGACCACCACCAGTACTGTCCACCCCGGCAAGGTGAGTGCGTAGCACTTCCCGTGACTCATCCTGGCAACTCTAAAGACCCACCATCCTGACTGACCTTGGGAAGCACGGGAGGTGAGTGTGCAGCACCTCCCTACCCTTCCCAGTCTCCCAGTTTGACTTTGACCACCAATTTGACAACTGTACAGACTACCACCACCATCCCTCTGAACTTGGCAAGGTGAGTGCGTAGAACTTCCCTTGACTGACCCTGACTGACCCTGGCAGCTCAAAAAACAACCAACTTGACTGACTTACATATATGTAATATATCACATATATGTAACTGATTGGCCCTGGGGAGCATGGGAGGTGAGTGTGCAGCACCTCCCTACACTTCCCAGTCTCCCAGATTGACCTGACTCATCCTGGCAACTTCTAAGAGCAACTCTGACCCACTGTGACCCTGATCCCTACATCCCTACATCTTATCCTGTCCTGGCTAGATGAGTGCGTATCACTTCCCTACCACCAGCCTGACTGCCCCTGGCAACTCTAAAAACATCCAACCTGACTGACTTACAAATCTTACTTACCACCAAACTGACTGACCCTGGGGAGCATGGGAGGTGAGTGTGCAGCACCTCCCTACCCTTCTCAGTCTTCCAGTTTGACTTCCACCACCAATCTGACTCATCCTACCAACTCCAAATGTACTACCACCACCACCCCTCTAATCTTGGCAAGGTCAGTGGGTAGCACTTCCCTTGACCTGGCAACTCCAAAAACAACCAACCTGACAAATGTTACAAATGTAACCTGGGGAGCATGGGAGGTGAGTGTGCAGCACCTCCCTACCCTTGCCAGTCTTCCACCAACCTGACTTGAATCATGACTGGGTAGCAGGGGAAGTGAGTGTGCAGTACCTCCTGCTGCTGCTGCTACCTGCTGACTTCACCACCAACCAACCAACCAACTGCTGTTGCTACCGTTGTTGCTGCTGCTGCTCAGGCCACCAAACTGACTGTCTTAGAAGAAGCTGCTATCGCTGCTACCGCTGTTGGTGCTACCGCTGTTGCAACGCCATCAGAAGAAGAAGCAGCAGGAGTAGTAGTAGTAGAAGTAGTAGTAATGATACTGTTGCTGCTGCTGCTGCTGCTGCTGCTGCTCCCGCTGCTGCTTCTGCTGCTGCTGCTGCTGCTGCTTCTGTTGCTGTTGCTGCTGCTTTTTTTTTTTTTATGTAGGAAGGATACTGGCCAAGGGCAACAAAAATCTAATAAAAAAAATGCCCACTGAAATGCCAGTCCCATAAAAGGGTCAAAGCAGTGGTCAAAAATTGGTGGATAAGTGTCTTGAAACCTCCCTCTTGAAGGAATTCAAGTCATAGGAAAGTGGAAATACAGAAGCAGGCAGGGAGTTCCAGAGTTTACCAGAGAAAGGGATGAATGATTGAGAATACTGGTTAACTCTTGCGTTAGAGAGGTGGACAGAATAGGGGTGAGAGAAAGAAGAAAGTCTTATGCAGCGAGGCCGCGGAAGGAGGGGAGACATGCAGTTAGCAAGATCAGAAGAGCAGTTAGCATGAAAATAGCGGTAGAAGACAGCTAGATATGCAACATTGCGGCGGTGAAGACAGTCAGTTAGAGGAGAGGAGTTGATGAGACAAAAAGCTTTTGATTCTACCCTGTCTAGAAGAGCAATATGAGTGGAACCCCCCCAGACATGTGAAGCATACTCCATACATGGACGGATTAGGCCCTTGTACAGAGTTAGCAGCTGGGGGGGGGTGAGAAAAACTGGCGGAGACGTTTCAGAACACCTAACTTCATAGAAGCTGTTTTAGCTAGAGATGAGATGTGAAGTTTCCAGTTTAGATTATAAGTAAAGGACACACCGAGGATGTTCAGTGTAGAAGAGAGGGACAGTTGAGTGTCATTGAAGAAGAGGGGATAGTTGTCTGGAAGGTTGTGTCGAGTTGATAGATGGAGGAATTGAGTTTTTGAGGCATTGAACAATACCAAGTTTGCTCTGCCCCAATCAGAAATTTTCGAAAGGTCAGAAGTCAGGCGTTCTGTGGCTTCCCTGCGTGATATGTTTACCTCCTGAAGGGTTGGACGTCTATGAAAAGACGTGGAAAAGTGCAGGGTGGTATCATCAGCATAGGAGTGGATAGAACAAGAAGTTTGGTTTAGAAGATCATTAATGAATAATAAGAAGAGAGTGGGTGACAGGACAGAACCCTGAGGAACACTACTGTTAATAGATTTAGGAGAAGAACAGTGACCGTCTACCACAGCAGCAATAGAACGGTCAGAAAGGAAACTTGAGATGAAGTTACAGAGAGAAGGATAGAAACCATAGGAGGGTAGTTTGGAAATCAAAGCTTTGTGCCAGACTCTATTAAAAGCTTTTGATATGTTCAAGGCAACAGCAAAAGTTTCACCAAAATTTCTAAAAGAGGATGACCAAGACTCAGTAAGGAAAGCCAGAAGATCACCAGTAGAGCGGCCTTGACGGAACCCATACTGGCGATCAGATAGAAGGTTGTGAAGTTATAGATGTTTAAGAATCTTCCTGTTGAGGATAGATTCAAAAACTTTAGATAAGCAGAAAATTAAAGCAATAGGACGATAGTTTGAGGGATTAGAACGGTCACCCTTTTTAGGAACAGGTTGAATGTTGGCAAACTTCCAGCAAGAAGGAAAGGTAGATGTTGACAGACAGAGTTGAAAGAGTTTGACTAGGCAAGGTGCAAGCACAGAGGCACAGTTTCGGAGAACAATAGGAGGGACCCCATGAGGTCCATAAGCCTCCCGAGGGTTTAGGCCAGCGAGGGCATGGAAAACATCATTGCGAAGAATTTTAATAGGTGGCATGAAGTAGTCAGAAGGTGGAGGAGAGGGAGGAACAAGCCCAGAATCGTCCAAGGTAGTGTTTTTAGCAAAGGTTTGAGCAAAGAGTTCAGCTTTAGAAATAGATGTGATAGCAGTGGTGCCATCTGGTTGAAGTAGAGGAGGGAAAGAAGAAGAAGCAAAGTTATTGGAGATATTTTTGGCTAGATGCCAGAAATCACGATGGGAGTTAGATCTTGAAAGGTTTTGACATTTTCTGTTAATGAAGGAGTTTTTGGCTAGTTGGAGAACAGACTTCGCATGGTTCCGGGTAGAAATATAAAGTGCATGATATTCTGGTGATGGAAGGCTTAAGTACCTTTTGTGGGCCACCTCTCTATCATGTATAGCACGAGAACAAGCTGTGTTAAACCAAGGTTTAGAAGGTTTAGGACGAGAAAAAGAGTGAGGAATGTACGCCTCCTTGCCAGACACTATCACCTCTGTTATGTGCTCAGCACACAAAGACGGTTCTCGGACGCGGAAGTAGTGGTCATTCCAAGGAAAATCAGCAAAATACCTCCTCAGGTCCCCCAAACTAGCAGAGGCAAAACGCCAGAGGCACCTTCGCTTAGGGGGATCCTGAGGAGGGATTGGAGTGATAGGACAACGGAGAAGAAAGGGTGACACCATAAGCAGAAGGATTAGAGGTCAGGAAAAGGTCAAGAATGTTGGGCGTATCTCCAAGACGGTCAGGAAGGAATACGAGTAGGGTGTTGCACCAATTGCTCTAGGTCATGGAGGATAGCAAAGTTGTAGGCTAGTTCACCAGGATGGTCAGTGAAGGGAGAGGAAAGCCAAAGCTGGTGGTGAACATTGAAGTCTCCAAGAATGGAGATCTCTGCAAAAGGGAAGAGGGTCAGAATGTGTTCCACTTTGGAAGTTAAGTAGTCAAAGAATTTCTTATAGTCAGAGGAGTTAGGAGAGAGGTATACAGCACAGATAAATTTAGTATGAGAGTGACTCTGTAGTCGTAGCCAGATGGTGGAAAACTCGGAAGATTCAAGAGCGTGGGCACGAGAGCAGGTTAAGTCATTGCGCACATAAACGCAGCATCCAGCTTTGGATCGAAAATGAGGATAGAGAAAGTAGGAGGAAACATAAAAGGGGCTACTGTCAGTTGCCTCAGACACCTGAGTTTCAGTGAGGAAAAGAAGATGAGGTTCAGAAGAGGAGAGGTGGTGTTCTACAGATTGAAAATTAGATCTTAGACCGCGAATGTTGCAGAAGTTAATGAAGAAAAAGTTGAGGGGGGTGTCAAGACACTTTTTAGGGTCGTCGACAGAAAGGCAGTCCCACCTGGGAACATTTATGGTCCCCTCCCCAGATGGGGACTCCGAGGCTGGTGTAGGAGTCGCCATGATGATTTTAAAATTTTTGGGTGAAGGGTGTGTGTGTTATTAGGTGCTTGTAGTTTTGTGTGGAGGAAGAGAGTTGTCTTTAGAGGGCAGGCTGTGACTGCCCCCTTGTGTTGTGAGACACAAAGGGAAACGTTGAGTGAGGTCACAGCTGGGTTTAATGATAAGTTGACAGCACCCCCTGAACAGTGCTTTAGACCTCACTGGGAGTAATTATCGTTTCGGCAGGTGTCTACTGCCTCCTCCTACTAACTAACCTACTGCTGCTGCTGCTGCTGCTGCTGCTGCTGCTGCTGCTGCTCCCGCTGTTGCTGCTGCTGATGCTGCTCCTGTTGCTGCTGCTCCCGCTGCTCCTGCTGCTCTTGCTCTCGCTGCTGCTGCTCTTGCTCTAGCTACTGCTGCTGCTGCTGCTGATGCTGATGCTGTTGCTCCCACTGCTGTTGCTGCTCTTGCTCTCGCTGCTGCTGCTCCTGCTCTCGCTGCTGCTGCTGCTGCTGCTGCTGCTCATGCTCTCGCTGCTGCTGCTGCTGCTGCTGCTCCCGCTGCTGCTGCTGCTGCTGCTGCTGCTGCTCCTTTCCGCTGCTGCTGCTTTTCCCCGCTGTTGCTATTCCTCTCCGCTTTTGCTGTTCCTCCCCGCTGCTGCTACTGCTCCCCGCTGCTGCTGCTACTCCCCGCTCTTGCTGTTCCTGCTCCCCGCTGTTGCTACCGCTGTTGCTGCTGTTGCTCCTCGCTGTTGCTGTTTCTGCTCCCGCTGTTGCTGTTGCTCCCTCTGCTGCTGCTGCTCCCTGATGTTGCTGCTGTTGCTCCCGCTGTTGCTGCTGCCTCCTACCCTCTGCTGCTGCTGCTCCCTGCTGCTGCTGCTGCTCCCCGCTGCTGCTACCGCTGTTGCTGTTGCTGCTACCCGAAGTTGCTACCGCTGTTGCTGTTCCCCGCTGTTGTTGCTGCTGCTCCCGCTGTTGCTGTTGCTCCTACTGCTGCTGGTGGTCCCCGCTGTTGCTGCTGTTGCTCCCGCTGTTGCTGCTGCTCCCCGCTGTTGCTGTTACTCCCGCTGTTGCTACCGCTGTTGCTGCTGCGATCCCTGTTGCTGCTGTTGCTGCTGCTACCGCTGCTACCGCTGCTGTTGCTGCTGCTCCCGTTGTTGCTGCTGCGACCCCTGTTGCTGCTGTTGCTGCTGCTACCGCTGCTACCGCTGTTGCTGCTGTTGCTACCGCTGTTGCTGCTACCGCTGCTGCTGCTGTTGGTGCTGCTGCTACCGCTGTTGTTACTGCTGCTGCTGCTCCCGCTGTTTCTGCTGCTACCTCTGCTACCACTGTTGCTGCTGCTGTTGTTGCTACCGCTATTGCTGCTACCGCTGTTGCTGCTGCTGCTGCTGCTATCGCTGCTACCGCTGTTGGTGCTACCGCTCTTGCTGCTGCTGTTGCTACCGCTGTTGCTGCTGTTGCTGCTGCTGCTGCTACCGCTGCTACCACTGTTGCTGTTGCTGTTGCTGCTATCGCTGTTACTGCTGCTACCGCTGTTGCTGCTGCTACCGCTGTTGCTGCTGCAGTTGCTGTTGTTGCTGCTCCCGTTGCTGCATCTACTGCTGCTGCTGCTTTTGCTGCATCTACTGCTGCTGCTGCTTTTGCTGCAGCTGCTGCTGCTGCTCCCGCTGCTGCTGCTGCTCTCGCTGGTGCTGCTGCTCCCCGCCGTTGCTGTTGCTCCCACTGCTGCTGCTGCTACCGCTGTTGCCGCTGCTGCTGCTGCTACCGCTGTTGCTGCTGCTGCTGCTGCTACCGCTGTTGCTGCTGCTGCTGCTACCGCTGCTACCGCTGTTGCTGTTGCTGTTGCTGTTGCTGGTACCGCTTTTGCTGCTACCGCTGCTACCGCTGTTGCTGCTACCGGTGTTGCTGCTGCTGCTGCTGTTGCTACCATTGCTACCGCTGTTGTTGCTACCGCTCCTGCTGCTGCTGCTACTGCTACTGCTGCTGCTGCTGCTGCTGCTGCTGCTGCTGCTGCTACCGCTGTTGCTGTTGCTGTTGGTACCGCTGTTGCTGCTGCTGTTGCTGCTACCGCTGTTGGTGCTACCGCTCTTGCTACTGCTACCGCTGCTACCGCTGTTGTTGTTGCTGTTGCTGCTGTTGCTGCTACCGCAGTTGTTGCTCCTTTTGCTTATACTGCTGTTGCTGCTGCTGCTATTCCTGAGGTTGATGCTGTTGCTGCTACCGCTGTTGTTGCTGCTGTTGCTGCTACCGCTGTTACTGCTGCTGTTGCTGCTACCGCTGTTGCTGCTGTTGCTGCTACCGCTGCTGCTGCTGGTGCTTCTCCTCCCACTGCTGCTGCTGCTGCTGCTCCTCGCGCTGCTGCTGCTGCTGCTGCTCCCGCTGCTGCTGCTTATGCTCCTGCTTCCGCTGCTGCTGCTGCTGCTGCTGCTGCTGCTGCTGCTGCTGCTGCTGCTGCCGCTCCCGTTGTTGCTGCTGCTGCTTGTGCTACTGCTCTTGCTGCTGCTTGTGCTGCTGCTCTTGCTGCTGCTGCTGCTGCTGCTCCTGCTGCTGCTGCTCCCGCTGCTGCTACTACTGCTGCTGCTGCTGCTGCTCCCGTTGTTGCCGCTGCTGCTGCTGTTGCTGCTGCTGCTGCTGCTGCTCACGCTCCTGCTGCTGCTGCTGCTGCTGCTGCTGTTGCTATTGCTGCTGCTGCTACCCCTGCTGCTGCTGCTCCCTCTGCTGCTGTTGCTCCCCGCTGTTCCTGTTGCTCCTGCTGCTGCTGCTGCTGCTCCCGCTGATGCTGCTGCTCCCGCTGCTGCTGCTGCTCCCCGCTGTTACTGTTGCTCCCGCTGCTGCTGCTGCTCCCCGCTGCTGCTGCTGCTCCCCGTTGTTGCTGCTGCCCCCGCTGATGCTACTGCTGTTGCTGCTGCTGCTCCCGCTGTTGCTGCTGCTGCGCTGCTGCTGCTGCTTCCCGCTGTTGCTGTTGCTCCCGCTGCTGCTGCCTTTTCCCGCTGTTGTTAATGCTCCCGCTGCTGCTGCTGCTCCCGCTGTTGCTGCTGCTTCTGCTGCTGCTGCTGCTTCTCCCGCTGTTGCTACCGCTGTTGATACTACTGCTGTTACCGCTGTTGCTGCTGTTACCGCTGTTGCTGTTGTGCTGCTGCTACCGCTGTTGCTGCTGCTGCTGCTGCTACCGTTGTTGCTGCTGGTACTGCTGCTACCGCTGCTACCGCTGTTAGTAGTTGGGAAATTGCCACCAGAGTCGCCCTTCGCAATATGGCATGCCGTCAGAGTCGCCCCTGGGTGGGTGGGGTGGGGGGTGGGGTCCCCCCACCCCCCACCCCACCCCACCCCAGGGGCGACTCTGACGGCATGCCATATTGCGAAGGGCGACTCTGGTAGCAATTTTCCATAGACCCAGGCTTGGGAAGGGGGGGTGATTCACGACGGCAAACACCAAGGGGGAGGGGGGGGAGCGGGACGGTGACGGCGACACTGACGGAGAGGTGGGGAGGCGTGCGTCCTTATCCTTCGGGGACGATGGAGGATGGGAGAGGGGAGGGGGGAGGGGGAGGGGGAGGGGGGATGGGGATCCCATCCCACCCCCTGGAGCGACTCTGATGGCATGCCATATTGCGAGTGTGGACCTTATCAAGTTGCAATGGGGAAACCTGACAGCAATTTTCCGTAGACTTCAGTGGCAGTCCATTTCAGGATGGAGACCCAGGCTTGGGAAAGGGGAGGGTGGCGATTCACGACGGCAACACCAAGGGGTGGGGGGGGAGGGAGGGGGGGAGGGACGGTGACGGCGACACTGACGGAGAGGTGGGGGGGCGTGCGTCCTTATCCTTCGGCGACGATGGAATGACTAAATGAATCAATGATGGTGGGTGGAAAATAATTGAGTGAAAGGAGGGGGGGGGGGGTGTGGACTGGCGGCCAGACGTGGAAGTCGCCACACACACGCGTGGTTAGGTGACTGTGACGGCAATGCCGTGTAGGTCGCCCTTTCACGTCCCCCCCCCCCACCCCACCCCCCCAACCCACCCACCCAGGGGCGGCTCTGACGGCAAGCCATATTGCGATGGTGATCCTGATAGCAATTTTCCATAGACCCAGGCTTGGGAAGGGTGGGGGTGATTCACGACGGCAAACACCAAGGGAAAGGGGGGGGGGAGCGGGACGGTGACGGCGACACTGACGGAGAGGTGGGGAGGCGTGTGTCCTTATCCTTCGGCGACGATGGAATGACTAAATGAATCAATGATGGTGGGTGGAAAATAATTGGGCGAAAGGGGGGGGGGGTGTGGACTGGCGGCCAGACGTGGAAGTCGCCACACACACGCGTGGTTAGGTGACTGTGACGGCAATGCCGTGTAGGTCGCCCTTTCCCTTTCATTCACAAGAATCCGGGAGGGTGGGATGACTGAGTGTTGCCATCACGTGTTCCCTCCGACATCTCAATACATCCCCTATGGTCAAGGTCGTCGCGACTGCCGCACGAGATCCCGTTACCTGTCCATCCTTTTTACCTGGAGAAAGCGTCTGTGACGGCCAGGGCGGAGCGGCGGGCTCTTCCACTTTCACCGACCACCAGCGGCATGGCCGACGTAATACTTATGTCGGATGGCGGTCTTATTATTATCATTATTATTATTATTATTATTATTATTATTATTATTATTATTATTATTATTACTATTATTATTATTATTATAGCCGACACGTGCCCCCTCCGATATCTCAGTACATTCCCCCTATGGTCAAGGTCGTCGCGACTATCCACGCTGTACCGCTATAATCTCCAGTCTGGCGACGTATATATGTCATGAAAAAGTAAAGTTTAAAGTCAGTCTGTTAGTTGACAGGGTTTAAAAAACATGTCGTTGAGAGATAGTGACGATATATACGTATACCTATCTTCTCTTGCAGGTGGTAGGTCATTTCCCAAAAACACAACAACAGAATTTGAAAACAGAATCTTACCCATTCATTTAGACACCAGCAGGGATTATGAAGTCGGCCTGTGTAATATTTTATTCCCTAAATATTTCTACTGCATTACGGAAGGGGATCCAAATTCTAGTATATCGTTCTATGGTCGGGTTAAGCAGTCAGACTTTGATATGTATGAATATAATATGTATACCTATCTACCGGAAAGGAATATCATCTCCAATTTTACCGATAAGAACATACCAGCCATAACTAAGGCGATTAATGGACAGATAGTGAGAGAACTTCAAGCAATCTTGAATGACTCCTTTAAGATCTATTTCCCTTACTCGGATATCATTTATTATGACCACGACTTGGAGCGGGTCGTTGTGAATAACGCGATTGTCCCTCCTAATGACGATCGTATTTACAGTGATATAAGTATAAAATTTGCATCGCATATAGCTCGCATTCTGGGTTTCAATCCAAATTTTCGCTACACCGTCTACTTTCAAAGATCTGGCGATGTCATTTCATCTTCCAGCGCGAGCGAAGCTTCCTCCTCATTACCCATAAAATTATTCGCTCAATACGTACCGCGAGCTGATGCAGGGACGGATTATATGTACGTTTATACCGACATCATTTCTCCCTCGCGATTTGGTAACCAACTAGTTAATATATTAGACCTCATACCACTCCCCGGCGACAGCACCAGTAAAGGTGCGAATTCAGTTACGTATAAACCACTTTCTGTATCAACTATAGAGAGTGTGGCTATCAAAATTGCTAATCAAAGAGGCAAACCTATTCAGTTTGAAGATGGGGAAAACAGTGTTACTTGCGTGTTACATATAAGACCACGTTAACTTTGCGTCTCGGACGTAAAGTTTTGAAGAGAATCGATCAAGGTGGGATAATGGGTGGAGTGGAGGATAATGAAACAGGCAGGTGTTGCCTACTTCCGAGGCAAGTCACGCACCTCGCGACCATCTGCGCGGGAAGCTTCAGTGTTTCCCCGCGCGGCATGGCGGCCGGGACAAAGTGTTGACAATGTTATAGAAAAAAAAGAAAAGAAAAATGGGTGTTCATTGTGGAACAGCAGAGGCGCGGCTTTTATGTGAAGTGTGTGGGAGATGGCACACTAATCCATCCTGCCCCTCATGTGTGGAAGACCAGTGTGATTTATGCGAGCGGTGTGGACTTCTGTTTCCACATCCACCGCCAGAACACACCTGCGAAGTTGGCAATCCTGCTTCTTCTGGTAAGCATTATTACTTATTTTGGCGGGAATGTATAATAATAAAGATGAAATGACTGTCAATCTTTACAAGTTTGAGCTCTGAGCACATCTTCCTGTACAGGCTCACACTCGATTGAGGTTGGACAGAACGGCGGCGTAGAAGGTCCACGTCGGCGGACGTCACAAGGCGACATCCCACGCGGAGGCGGGGGAAGAGGTGAGAAAAAAAAAAAAAAATACTACAAATAATAAAGCAATAAATACGGTGCTGCCGCCACTACTAATATTCTTTTTTTTTAAGACTCGCCACGGCCGGGACCGAGTGGATTATCGGGGAACGTATTCAATTCTTCCGAGACTTCAAGTCCTTCACTACCTACACAAGGTAAATATCAATTCAATAATAATAATAATAATAATAAAAATAATAATAATAATAATAATAATAATAATAATAAACTGTCGCTGCTACTTCTATTTTTTCTTCCCAGACACGCCACAAGCGGAGGCGGACCACGATGAGTGCAGCATGGCGGGAGAGTCGGCGGATGCAGACCTTGACGAGCGCGGGATGCCGGAAGAACCGCGGTTAATTGACTCGAGGGAAAATTTTATGAGGAGCTTCACCAGACATCAATATGACATACCTGATCATGTAAGCAGAGATCCACTCGGTCTACTTACCGAATACAGGGAGTTCTTTATACGGGAAATTAGATCATATTTCACGTCACACGGCTCGCCATTCCCCCCCACCCTGAAAATATTTTCACACATTTCTCTGTTACTAGTGAAATTCTCTACCTTAGGGGAGGATGAACATCGAGTCATTCATATTGCTTTTAGAGCACGACTGATCACCTATCAAGATGTGCCTGACCTTGTTGATTTATGGATCCATCAGCTGAACAGTCGGCTGGAAAGCCTTACCAGCGAGACTGAAGGATCTGGTTTTATCATTTCAAGAGTACAGAATTTTTTCATCAATTATTGCTTGCACGTCGCATGTAGTGGCATAGGAGATTATGTTGCTTATCCTAGAGGCGTGCGAGGAGGGAATGAAATTTTCAATCCTGATGGCCGACATTCATCCTGTGTTATTCAGTGTTTGGCGGCTTTCAGACTTCATGCTCGAGGTGTACCTTGGAAAAGAATTCCAAAAATATTACGGAGACGGCATGGCGGAGAGAAATACGTCACGCGCGGAAAAGTAGACAGTCCAGTGACTTGGGAGAACTTGAGTCAGTTAGAAAGGTTAAATCGCCTGTCTCTGGACGTTTATACACTGACAAAAAGCGGTGAGATATACTATTTAACATTATCAAGAAAAGGCTCGCGGAAGTATAAAACTGTAGTCTCACTCCTTTTACTAGGTGGAAAACATATGACGCTCATTAAAGACGTGGAGAAGCTGCACCGGAAATTGACGAGAAGCAGCCCCACCCCAGAGGGTCATCAGTTTTGCAAAGTATGTTTCAGCTCAGTTCCCAAGTCTGTCAGTTTGAGCGATCACGAGTGTCACTGCGACTTCACTCAAACTCTTCTCTTTCCAGGTGACGGTGAAAAAGTAAAATTTAAAAATTTTGCCTACACCTATCAGCCTGCATACTTAGCATTTTTTGATTTTGAAACTATGATAAAACCTAAGGAGAATAGGAGTGTGATAGCTGAACATGACCCAATTGGATACTCGTATCTCATCATCAATAGGCATGGAGATGTCGTGGAAAAGAGAAGTTATTTCGGTGAAGATCCCGTGAATAATTTCATTGATAGCCTATCCAATGCTTGGGGAATCATCAAGGAAAGTGTAGTTAGCTATCCAATTAGCATGTCTGCGGAGGATGAAGCCCACTTCAAACGTCAGCGTCACTGCGAGCTCTGCCATCAACCCTTTAATGTGAAAACCCCACCTCATAAACATCACGACCACTCATTACCACAAAATAATTACAAGGGGGCTTTGTGCGCGCGATGCAACCTCCAGTGTCGTGACATGAGGAAATATCTCATCACTCTGGCACATAATATGAGCTTTGACGTCTCCTTAATCATAAAAGACCTTCACTTGCCAGAGTCGCACGTGGACATCCTTGCCAAGTCAGAATCGCATTTATTGAAAGTAAGGATTAAGGAATTGCAGTTTCAGGACACGCTTTCCATTATGAATGCTGGTCTCGGTCATCTCGCTCAGAGTCACGTGCAGGCGGGCTATAGCACGCGTTACGCCCAGGAAATGGTGAATTACCTCCCCGAGGATGTAAGGCGTGTAATTTGCACTCAAAAACAGTTTCTTTGTTATGAGTACATCACCGACCTTGGCCGCTTAGAAGATCGACAATTGCCACCTCGTGAGGCATTTTATGACACGCTCAAGGGGAAGGCTCTGCCACCTGGAGAATATGAACACGCTCAAAGCGTGTGGAGTATGACATCCTGCCGCACTTTAGGAGATTACATAAGACTGTATTGTGAGATTGATGTGGGATTATTAGCCGACACATATCTCAAATATAGATCATACCTGCATGAATTTTATGGGCTGGACGTGTCACATTACGTGTCACTGTCTTCTTATGCTTATGACGCTTTTTTAAAGTCGACAGGCGTTCAACTTGATCCACCTTACGACCCTAACATGTATCACCTGATCAAAAGAAATGTACGAGGAGGCTTTGTAACTTGCGTCAGGCCACACCTGCAGTCAAACCACGAACCCGACGGTGGACCCGGCACCTATGTGTTCTATCTGGACTATAATTCATTATATGCAAGCGTTATGTGTTCCCCCCTGCCTATGGGTGACATCAAAAAGCTTTCTCAGTCAGAGATGGATGATTTTTTTGAAGTTGGCATCCAGAATCATGCGACAGATGGCGACGTCGGTTACTGGCTGCATTTAGACAGCTGTGACGTTTCCCCCGACGTAGCTCGGATCACGGACGAGTTCCCTCTGTGCCTCGCACACATAACTATTACAGAAGATGACATCTCGCCGTACAGTAAAAGACTGTTAGAAGCTGAGGGTCGTAAGCTGGGGAGGAAAAATCGTAAACTCGTGGCCAGTCATAAGGGACTGAAAGATCATCTCATCAGTCTGGAATTGCTGCAACTTTTACTCTCACTTGGACTGGAAATACAATGTGTTCATGCTATATATAGGTTCAGACAGGCTCCATACCTGAAACCTTTCATAGAAAGGAACGTCGCTCAGCGTAAAAATGAGACGTGCGCCATTAAAAATCGCATTTGCAAACTGATGTCAAACGCAGTTTATGGTAGATCCATGTTATCTGAAGTGAAGTATGGCCTCCAGCAGAAATTAGTGACAAAAAGAAAGACTTTCCTGAAGTATGCAAGAAATCCATCCTTTAAAAGGGTCCACCAATTAGGCGAGGACCGAGTCATATGTGTCAACAGTAAGAATACGATTAAAATCAGGCAGCCAAATTACTTGGGATACCATATTTTAGAAGTGGCAAAGAAGTACATGTACAACTTTTGGTATCGTGTCATCAAAGCTAATTATGGGGAGAGAGCTAAATTAGCTTATGAAGATACTGACAGTTTCATTTTCAGTCTGCACATACCTACAAACTTAAATGATGAACTGAAACATGGACCCATGGCAAATTTTCTCGACACCAGTAACTTTGCTTCAGATCACCCGTGTTTTAATGGGGAGCGGAAGGGTCAACTAGGCTTGTTGAAATCTGAAACCGGATCCACGCTCATCAAAGAGGCGATTATATTAAAGCCAAAGATGTATTCGCTGCTGTTGGAAGATGACAAGCAAGTATCTCGAGGTAAAGGCATTCCAACTCACCTTCAGCAAAATATATTGCATCAGCAGTATAGGGAAACACTTAATAATGTCGCATGTGGGATGGTGGATTGCTATAATATCAGGAATGTGAAAGGACAAATTTGTACCACTCGTATGCGAAAGCGTACGTTGTCACATTTTGACGACAAGCGCTTTCACGTCGATGGCTATACCTCAAGGGCGTATTATCACCCCGACAATGATCCGCGGGAAAGAGATGTGGAGAATGAGATGGAAGAGGAGGTGGCGGTGGATGTGGGGGAGGTGGAGGTGGATGAGGAAGAGGAGGAGGAGGAGGAGGAGGAGGAGGAGGAGGAGGAAGAGGGGGAGGAAGAGGGGGAGGATGGGGTAATGAGTGGTCTGTGGCGTGATCGGGAGAGACTTTCCGCGGCATTATTCACATCATGATTAAGGGGTAGAGAAAGAGAGGACGCAGCTGCTAGCAGACGCCCTTCATGTAATGTAAAAAAACATTTGCTCTGACCACGTAGGCTAAGGAAGAGGGGGAGGTGGAGGATGAGTTGTGTCGTGATCGGGAGTGGCCTTCCATGACATTATTCACGTCATAATTAAGGGGTGGAGAGAGACCGCGGCCGCCAGCAGCTGCCATTCATGTAATGTAAGAACATTTGTTTTGAGTATGGAGTTAAGGAGAGGAATGAGGAGATTGTTCATGTACTGTAAGGACATTTGTACTGCCCACGTGGGATAAGGAGGATGAGGAGGAGGAGGTAATGTAAGAACATTTGTACTTAGGTTAAGGAGAGGGGGGAGGGGGGGGGAGGTTGAGGAAGAGGTGTGGGTCGGGGGAGATCCACGTCATAATTAGAAGGCAGGGATGAGGATGCAGCTGGGAGGTTAGTTATGCTGTTACCTACATGACCATGTAAATAAAGGTTAAGTAATAAATACTGTAAACATATCGTAGCGTCTTTTAGTAACCCTCTGAACTTAACATGGACAAGACATTTAGCGAAGAGATGCTGAATCTCTTCAGATATCCTGCACGCATAATTATTGCAGGTTATACAAATTCCGGCAAAACACACCTCTGCAATAAAATTATAGAGAAATATCAGCATGGATTTAACAGAATTATCATTTGTGGCGTCTCATCGCATTCGCTGCAGCAGAATTCCCCTTTTCAAGATAAGGTCGAAGTGCATGAGAAAATTATTGATCCCGTGATGGATGATAACAGTCCATACGCCGACCCGCAAACGCACACACTCCTGATATTAGATGACAATTTCCTCACGGCTGGCAATTCTCAAACGATAGCAGAGGCTTTCACCAAAGGGAGACATAAAAATTTGTCAGTTATAATGATAGCACAGAATGTCTTTTTCCCCGGAAAGTATGCTAGAACGATAACTTTAAATGCCTCACATTACATTCTTATGAAAAACAGAGATATATATCAAATTGAATGTCTGGGCAGGCAACTTTATGGAAGGGAGCGCGCCAAACACTTTGTGGAAATTTATAAAAATGTCGTGCTTAGACGAGATCACGGTTATTTGTTGTGTGATTTATCCCCGAACGCACCCGAAGAAATTCAACTGCGCACGAATATTGTGGATGAGCCACCCTGTGAGAAAGTCTATCTGCTATGAACGCCGTTTTGGACGAACTTTACCGGGATATGACGAATCCTGCGGCTTTAGGAGGTGTGCAAGCACTCTACAGAGAGGGGAAGAAAAGGGATAAGAATCTAACACTCCGCGATGTGAGGGCATTTCTGCAGGGCAACCGCACTTATACGCTTCACAAGCCGACACTGAAACGTTTTCCGCGACGAAAAATTCTCGCTCCTAAACCGTCCGTCATTTTAACTTGCGATTTGGCTGATTTTGCGAGGCTGCACAGACACAATGGCGGCGTCCGATACATCATGTTTTGCCTGGACGTTTTCAGCAGATACTTGAAAGTGGCAACGCTGACAAGTAAATCCGGACACAGTAGCCTGCAAGCGCTGAAAAAAGTTCTAGAGTCGGGGAGTTTTACAGGCGTGTCGCGTCTTTTTACCGATCAGGGATCCGAATTTTATAATCAAGCAGTGAAAAAATATCTAACTTTGAAAGGTATTACCTTGTATTCCAATTACTCGCGTGAAACAAAGGCGAGTTTGGCAGAAAGGGTCATCCGAACCATAAAGACAAAAATATATAAATATCTCACGCAGAACAACACACTGACGTATATTAACGTCTTGCCCACCCTAATAAATACGTACAATCACACCCCACACCGCGGTTTGGGCGGCAACCAAACGCCGGCTCAGGTTCACCGCCTCCGCGAGCTGTCACAAGTCAGGAAGCAATTTAAACGAATGTATTTAAATCGGCCAAGGGGAAAGAAAGTTGTCAGTCATAAATTAGACGTGGGAGACATTGTACGCTTGCAACGTGCTTCCCGAACGCAATTTAAATTCAATAAGGGTTATACCGTCAACAATACCGAGGAGCTTTTTAAGATAAGTCGTGTGGATTACTCACATAAAATCCCTATTTATTTCATAAGGGATTTGGCGGGGGAGGACGTGACCGGCGCTTTCTACAGGGAAGAATTAATCAAGTCCTCTCTTCCCTCACATTACCAGGTCGATATATTACGATCGAAGGTCGAGCGAGGTAAGAGAAAGTACTTCGTCCACTGGCGTGGGTACCCAGATAAATTTGACAGCTGGATAGATGCGGACGACTTAGTATAAGATATGGATGAGGAAAAACCATTGATATTGAAGTACAAGGATTTGGTTTTTCTCCTCTCGCACGTCACCCCTAAATTGCGGAAGCAGGTCTTGCAAAGTTTGAATAAGCGCGAAGTCAATTGCATCTCGGAAATATTCGCCAACTTTTTGAAGAGACGCCTGACGGACGACGATACCATCATTAACCGCCTGAAAAAATTCAAGAGTGATATTCGCACTGTAGCCTTGAAGAAGACGCCCGTGTACAAGAAGAAAGCGATTCTAATCTCCAAACGAGGTGGTAACATATTGGCCGCGTTACTCCCGATAGCCGTGTCGGCAATAACAAGTTTACTACAGAGATGAAAGAATATTGTTTAGTTCCCGTCTCAGTTGCCGAGAGGTGTAAGTTTAAACCGACCGACAGCGCAACTCAGCACCGATTCACGTCAAAACAAGTCAAGAAAAAAAAAAAAACTTCACTTCCGCTACCGGCCGCCGCCCTCCCCGACGCCGCCACCGTGACGCCACCACCACGCGCACCTGTCAATCCACCCTTGGATGATTTGATTCGAGTTGCCGTTCCTCCTTCCTTTAGAGAATATGGTTTATCTCTCTTGAAATTATTGGAGGGTAAACCTGGGATTTCATGGGATGAGCGCGGTAACTTACTTCCACCATTTTCTGGCATAAGCGTGTTTGATCTCATACGAGTACTCAGTCACGAAAAGGGGGCCGCGAAAAGACTTTCACCCGATAAGCGTCCATTATTATCACTGCTACTTCGCATGGCGCAACTCCCCGCGGATGCCATCAGAAATACGACTCAACGAAGTAAACTGATAGGTGGCGGGGTCGGTGACATCTGGGAAGCATATTAAATGAGAAAGCTCCCCATCTTACTCTGTAAACGAGTAAGTACATCAATAATACATGAGAGCACGTGTTAGGCGCGTCAGGGGTGCAGGCCCACGGATGGATAATTGATGAGGGTTATGGTCAAAAAAAGGTTCACCCCCCCTAACCCACATCCCCTAATAAATAATACGTTCCCCGCCCTCCATCCCTTCCCACCAACAAAGGAAAAAAAAAATAACACCTGCGTCAATTTGAATGAATAAATTCTACTACGCAGAAGGTGTAATATCGACCAATACGTGCGAATAAAGGTCTGCGATGTCACATTTCCCCCTCACTCCCTTCACAGAGGGTTCAACGTGTGGATCAGCCCTCCAATTACTCGTCAAGATGAAGGTGGTCGAGGGCAAGCTGACCGATGGCATCTTCCGCGACCGCCGCTGTTATATCATTTATTCAGTAAATGCCGTCTCCACCGAACCGAGTGGGATTGCGCGGGATCTCAAAACGATTTACCCATACGAGAATACACATGCAGCTAGAAAGAGACTCTACTCGCTTCATCGGGCCACGGCAGACACGAGAGATGACCCAGGACGTATCATTATCCACGCGCCTCCCACAGGAAGCGTAAATCTCCCTCACCTGGTGGCCTGCGTGACTCAGTATGGTTGGGGCGAGGCCGTCGAGGGAAACGAGAAGGCGCGACAGGCAATCGCGACGTCGAAGGATTTGCCTTACGTGGAAGGACTCAAGATGGATACAAGCGTGAATCGACGTCAACACTTCCAGAATTGCCTGAAAAAGATTGCCCTGCTAGCCATGGCGAACGCTGAAGTAGAGCAAATTATTATCCCGGAAGGACTGGGATGTAGAGGTCGCTGCCAGGATGAGTGGAAGAATAATTACCTGCCTATGGTGGAAGGGCTGGCGCAGCGACTTCAACCTTTTGGAGTTGAAACTATTCTGGTGAGGAAGTCTGAATAACTATATCATGTAAATTTTAAAATAAAGTTGATGTGTGTTTGACAAATCGAGTATAAATGTATTCCTTAATTGGGGTGACCGTTATTATTTATTTTGATCATGGCGGGAGCAGCATATCAGACAGAAATAAATAGCTGGTGATTATGCTCGACGTCTTATTCATGACGTGACAACCATCATGACGAGAGCGTTCACACCTCCCACTCGAGCGGAATACGACTTGCTTTTTACGCAAAGCAAAGGTGGAGGTTTAGACGACATCCGGGTTTTTATTCCACCCCATTCAAGAAGAGGTGGCGGTCTATTTTCCGTTTTGAGTGGCTTTGCTAAAAGAGCAATTCCCTTTCTTATGCGCACTGTAGCACCCGAAGCGCTCCAAATGGGAAAAGGTTTATTAACAGATGTTTTAGAAGGGAAGCGACTTCGCGAATCATTAAGAAATAGAGGTGTTGCAGCCGTGAAGGGTGTGGGGGAAAGGATAGTTCGAGGCGGACGAGTAATGAAAAAGAGGAAAGTTGGAGTCGGAAAAAAAAAAAAAAAGAGAAAACCACCAACCAGGCAACTGAAAAGAAAGACTTGCTATAAAGCAGATATCTTCAATATTTAGCTTAGTCGCAAAGATGACTCATTACGGTCCGGATGTGCAGGGTGGAGCGACCTCCACCCCCCTGAGCAATTATCTGACGGCCGTGAGTGAGAACTTTCCGCGGGTGAATCGCTTGCATACCATCGAATCGTCAGTCGCTGCGAGGGGAAAGTTGGACGTATTACCCGTTAATTTAGATGCAAATGCTAATAATCATGCGGGGATCAACGATCCTTACATTGAATTTAGACTGCCTGGTATTCCAGGGCAATTTTTGGATCTATCAACGCTGTCTCTAGAATTGCGAGTTAGCGCGACGAAGGCAGACGGCGCGCCACTAGACGATGGCGATCACGTCGTTTTTAGTAATGGTTTGAATAATACGATGTTTAAGTCATGCGCTTGTTATTTTAACGAACAGCTTGTGGAGTCATCCTCTTTGTTCAACTATCACGCCTTCATTAAAATGATTACAACAATCCCTCAGGATAAAATTGACTCTATCGGTCGCGTCGCCTTCTACCACCGCGATTATGATGGATCAAAAGGCATAATCAATAAATTTGATGAAGACTATTTCACGGGAGGGAATAAAGACGAGAAACAAATGATGAAAGATTGTAAAACGCACGGCATTTCGATGACTGCGCCTTTGTTTTCGGATATATCAAGTCTGGACGCTTATCTGCTTGACTCTGTTGATGTGAGAATTCGATTAGAATTGGCTAACAAAACATGGATTCTTAATTCACACCAAGATGCCAGCAGTTTCAAATTTAAGCTCGAGATGGCTAAGTTATGGGTTGACCGCGTCACGCCACATCCGCCCGCCTTAGAATCGTTAAATAACTCCTTGACTCGAAATCCAATGCAATACACTTTTAATAGAACGCTCAATAAAACGTATGTGTTAGCCGCCAATCAAACGTCTTTGATTGCCGAATTACCTTTCGCGCAAATCATACCTCAAAATTTGACCATGGCAATAGTTGATATGGACAGCTTACAAGGCGTAATTGATAAGAATGGTTTATATTTTCAACACGCCGATCTGTCACATGTACGAGTACATATCACCGTGAACGGGGCGACCATTTATAACGTTCGCAGCTCTTTCCCGCATCACGCGTCAAAATTGTTTTACACGACCCTTGAGTCACTAGGATTGGACACGCGTAATTCCCTAACATTTGATGCATTCAATAAAGGTCGGACAGTATGTTTCTTTAACTTTGTGACGGAGGACGTGCACAATGCCATCCCTCTGGATAAATCAGGAAATCTAAGAATTAATCTGTCGTTTGCCAAGGGACGTAATCACAACCGCGTCATAATGTTTTTCGCCGACACTACTGGCGTCATAGAAATTGATCATTATCGTCACGTTCGCTGCATTGTCCGCGCATAAGCCGTCATGAATGCACGTGAAATACAGGCCGGTCTAGCAGGCATCTTGGGCGATCGAGTTTATTTTTTAGGCTGTCACGATCATCGCCATGTGACAGATCTGATAAATCTTGCCAGAAAACAGGTGAAGCCATGCGTTTTCATTCTAAATACATTGAGTGACTCAAAGACCATGGGCCACTGGATTACTGTTTATCTTAATTTTCAAAGTCAGACCATAGGCTATTACGATAGCTATAACTTGCATCCCAAATACAATTCCGCTGTCTTACATCATTTTATGCAAACTTGTCCACATATGAAAATTAGCACATTAAATTATCGACTTCAGGGGTTGAATTCCCTCGTGTGTGGCATTTATTGCATGTTCTTTTGCCTTCTACTGAGTTGGCATACATTAAAACGTGCAATGTGCATTATTCACGCCACCTTCAAAAAGCATCAATATCTATATAATGACAAAAAAATTACTCGTATGGCATACGTAATATTTCGTAATATGCCGCATTGCATGCCTACGTTTTGCCCAGCCGGCAGCCGGGCGAGATGTCGTAACATCTGTAAAGCGGTAATAAGGTAGATTGGGGGGTGGGGTGGGGGTGGGAAAGGGGGTCAATACGGGGTAATTGCTGACGGATAAGCGTCACTTCGCCATCACCTCTCAACCCAGTCGGACGTCGAAGCCTCATCTCCAAGAATGGAGCAAGCTAACAAACGTTTCATCTTGAGAACTGCGGGTGAGTACGCCATTACCTTGCACGGCATCTGACATCTTCACCATTGTAAATTACATTAACGTTCTTTGCCAATGAATAAGAAGAGGGAGAGTGGGAGGGGAAATAAAAACTTTTCCATTGTTCTCATCGTTTTTTTTTTTTTTTTTTTTTTTTTTTGTCTGTTACAGAACGCATCTCTTTCCGCTTTGATATCTATCTGGGCGATGCTGGGGGTAAGCGAAGCCGTGCTGACCATGAGGATGTCAATGTGGAGAAAATGTCAGAACCTGCAAAGAAGAAATTGATCTTTAGTGATGACGACATGTCGCCACTGCCGGCCAGCCCACCTCCTGACGCTCCATCAGGACAGGAGTCGCAACAGCAGCAGCCGACATCACAGTCGATTCCGCCACCTCAGGAGTCGCTGATGCCACCTCCGACCGAAGCACAGCCGCAACGGTCAGATGAGTCGACAGTAGGCGGCAAAGAGGGTCAGGAGGTGAAGAAGAAGTCGCAGGAAAACAGAAAAAAAAAGAATATTCCCCCTAACACGCCAGAGGACGACAGCACACCAAAACTCCCCGTTGCTCCAGCCGCCCCTCGTAAGAAGCTGGTTCCTAGAGTTATTAAAACTACGCCCGTCATTGACAGCGATGACGATGATCTCTTCGCCTTCAATTCGCAAATGTTTTGAATGAAAGAGATGTATTTGCCCTAATAAGCAATGAGCTGTATTTGTCCTAATAAAAATAAAATGTTCCATCGACTCTGCATAACCTTTCTAATAATAATAATAATAATAATAATAATATTAATAATAATAATAATAATAATAATAAGGTGACCATCCGGCATAAGTATTACGTCAGCCCACGCCGCTGGCGGTCGGTGAAAGTGGAAGAGGCCGCCACTCCGCCCTGGCCGTCACAGATGCTTCCTCCAGGTAAAAACGATGGACAGGTAACGGAACCTCGTGAGGCTGTCGCGACGACCTTGACCATAGGGGATGTATTGAGATGTCGGAGGGAACGCGTGATGGCAAGTCTCGCCACCCAGACTGTCCAGGATCCGCGCGGGCAACTAGCGCGTGACGTCCACGTGGCGGCCCATTCTAAGCCCTCAACTTCCCGTTCCCGCCAAAAAAAAAAAAAAAAAAAAAAAAAAAAAAAAAAAAAAAAAAACCTGCATGACTCCTGGCGGCGTAAGGCCGCATGGGACCTGGCGGTCATCGCCTGCCACTTTCCTGACACGTGCGGTCCTCCCCCCCACCCCATTCCCTTCCACCCGACCTTGACCATCCAGCGGTGGCAACCTTGGAATGTACTGAGGTGTCGGAGGGAACACGCAATGGTAACACTCAGTCATCCCACCCTCCCGGATTCTTGTGAATGAAAGGGAAAGGGCGACCTACACGGCATTGCCGTCACAGTCACCTAACCACGCGTGTGTGTGGCGACTTCCACGTCTGGCCGCCAGTCCACACCCCCCACCCCCCTCCTTTCACTCAATTATTTTCCACCCACCATCATTGATTCATTTAGTCATTCCATCGTCGCCGAAGGATAAGGACGCACGCCCCCCCACCTCTCCGTCAGTGTCGCCGTCACCGTCCCTCCCCCCCTCCCTCCCCCCCCCCCACCCCTTGGTGTTGCCGTCGTGAATCGCCACCCTCCCCTTTCCCAAGCCTGGGTCTCCATCCTGAAATGGACTGCCACTGAAGTCTACGGAAAATTGCTGTCAGGTTTCCCCATTGCAACTTGATAAGGTCCACACTCGCAATATGGCATGCCATCAGAGTCGCTCCAGGGGGTGGGATGGGATCCCCATCCCCCCCCTCCCCCTCCCCCTCCCCCCTCCCCTCTCCCATCCTCCATCGTCCCCGAAGGATAAGGACGCACGCCTCCCCACCTCTCCGTCAGTGTCGCCGTCACCGTCCCGCTCCCCCCCCCTCCCCCTTGGTGTTTGCCGTCGTGAATCACCCCCCCTTCCCAAGCCTGGGTCTATGGAAAATTGCTACCAGAGTCGCCCTTCGCAATATGGCATGCCGTCAGAGTCGCCCCTGGGGTGGGGTGGGGTGGGGGGTGGGGGGACCCCACCCCCCACCCCACCCACCCAGGGGCGACTCTGACGGCATGCCATATTGCGAAGGGCGACTCTGGTGGCAATTTCCCAACTACTGCTGTTGCTGCTGGTACCGTTGCTACCGCCGTTGCTGGTACTACCGCGTTTGCTGCTGTTGCTTCTACCGCTGCTACCGCTGTTGCTGCTGTTGCTGCTGTTGCTGCTGCTGCTACCGCTGTTGCTGCTACCGCTGCTACCGCTGTTGCTGCTTCTGCTGCTGCTAGCGCTGTTGTTGTTGCTGCTGCTGCTTCTGCTGTTGCTGCTTCTGCTGCTGCTACCGCTGTTGCTGCTGCTGCTACTGCTGCTACCGCTATTGCTGCTGCTGTTGCTGGTACCGCTGTTGCTGCTACCGCTGTTGCTGCTGCTACCGCTGTTGCTGCTGCTGCTGCTGCTGCTACCGCTGTTGCTGCTGCTGCTGCAGCTACCGCTGTTGCTGCTTCTGCTGCTACCGCTGCTACCGCTGTTGCTGTTGCTGTTGCTGCTACCGCTGTTGCTGCTACCGCTTTTGCTGTTACCGCTGCTACAGCTGTTGCTGCTACCGCTGTTGCTGCTGCTGTTGCTGCTACCGCTGTTGCTGCTGCTGTTGCTACGACCGCTGTTGCTGCTACCGCTGCTGCTGCTGTTGCTGCTACCGCTGCTGCTGTTACCGCTGTTGCTGCCGTTGCTGCTACCGCTGTTGCTGCTGCCGCCGCCACTGCTGTTGCTGCTGCTGCTGCTGCTGCTGCTGATGCTGCTGACGCTGCTGCTGCTGCTGCTGCTGCTGCCGCTGCTGCTGCTACTGCTCTTGCTGCTGCTGCTGGTACCGCTGCTACTGCTGTTGCTGCTGTTGCTTCTACCGCTGCTACCTCTGTTGCTGCTATTGCTGCTACCGTTGTTGCTGCTGCTGTTGCTGTTACCGCTGCTACCGCTTTTGTTGATGTTGCTGTTGTTGCTGCTATCGCTGTTACATAAGAACATAAGAAATAAGGGAAGCTGCAAGAAGCGACCAGGCTTACACGTGGCAGTCCCTGTATGAAATACACCTACCTATTTCCATCTGCTATCCCCATCCATAAACTTGTCTAATCTTCTCTTAAAGTTCTCTAGTGTCCTAGCACTAACTACATGATTACTGAGTCCGTTCCACTCATCTACCACTCTATTTGAGAACCAGTTTTTTCCTATCTCCTTTCTAAACCTAAATTTTTCAGGCTTGAACCCGTTATTTCTTGTTCTACCCTGGTTGCTGATCCTAAGAATTTTGCTTACATCTCCCTTGTCATAACCCTTATACCACTTAAAGACTTCTATCAGGTCCCCTCTTAACCTACGTCTCTCTAAAGAATGTAAATTTAACAGCTTCAACCTCGCCTCGTAAGGAATACTCCTCATCCCCTGTATCCTTTTAGTCATTCTCCTCTGTACTGATTCTAAAAGACCTATATCTTTCCTGTAATGTGGGGACCAGAACTGCACCGCGTAGTCTAGATGAGGTCTGACCAGCGCCAAGTATAACTTTAATATTACTTCCGGCCTTCTACTTTTAACACTACTAAAAATGAATCCAAGTACCCTATTTGCCTTGTTTCTGGCTTCTATGCATTGTTTCCCTAGACGGAGTTCAGAGCTAACTATAACTCCTAAATCTTTCTCGTACCCTGTACCTACCAGAGTTTGGTTGTCTAATGTGTACCTATTGTGTGGGTTTCCTCTACCTACGCTAAGCACTTTGCATTTATTGATATTAAATTGCATTTGCCATCTATCCGTCCATTCATTCATTCTATCTAAGTCTGCCTGCAAGGCGATGGCATCCGATTCTGACCTAATTAATCTACCTATCTTTGTGTCATCCGCAAATTTACTAACATCACTACTAATTCCACTATCTAAGTCATTGATATACATTAGAAATAACAATGGCCCTAATACTGATCCCTGTGGCACCCCACTAATTACATGACCCCACTCGGATTTCGAGACGTTTATTACCACTCTCTGTCGCCTGTTACCAAGCCATGACCCTATCCAGCCTAACACCTTCCCATCTATCCCGTGTGCCCTAACCTTTCTCAGGAGCCTTTGATGGGGTACCTTGTCAAATGCTTTACTAAAGTCTAGATATAAGATATCATAACTATCACCATTATCTACTGCCTCGTACACCTTACTGTAAAAACTTAACAAGTTTGTTAGGCAAGACTTCCCCTTCGTGAAGCCATGCTGTGACTGATTTATCAAGTTATGTTTGTCTAAATGTTCCCTAATGTTCCTCGCTATTATTGACTCTAACATTTTACCTACAACTGAAGTTAAGCTGACAGGTCTATAATTAGACGCTAAAGTTTTATCTCCTTTCTTAAAGAAGGGTACAACATTAGCCTGCCTCCACATTACTGGTACCTCACCTGACTCCAGTGATTTCCTAAAGATAGAAACTAACGGCTCACTAATAATCTCTTTACATTCCTTAAGTACTCTGGGATATATTTCATCAGGTCCTGGTGACTTGAACTTTTTTAGCCTATCTATCTCCTGTTCCACTATCTCCCTAGTTATGGAAATATCTGTCAGCTTCTCATTTTCATCTGCTCTAAACACCTGTTCACTATCTGGCATATCCTGCATGTTTTCCTGGGTGAAGACAGTTAAAAAATAATCATTCAGAAGTTTACTAATCTCCTCCCCAGAACTAACCAGCTCCCCATCTGCTACCTTTAATGGACCTACAGTATCCTTATTCTTCGTCCTGTCACCCATCCAAGTACTAACCGGACCCAACGTTGCTTAACTTCGCTGATCAGACGAGAAGCGGTGTATTCAACGTGGTGTGGTCGTTGGCTTATTCTTCGTCCTGTATACCTGATAAAATCCCTTGGGGTCCGTCTTCGCCTGGCTGGCTACCTTTAATTCATAATTGTCCTTAGCTTTCCTCGTTAACTTCCTGACTGTTCTAACTAATTCATTACATTGTGTCCTTAAAACTTCTTCACCTGCCCTTAATCTCCTATGTATACTTCTCTTACGCCCTATATAATGCTTTAACCTAGCAGTCATCCATTTAGGATCATTTTTTTGTGATCTTATTGTTCTATACGGGATATTTGCTAACTGACCTGTATGAACTTTACAAAATATTTATACAATTCATCTACATTTACTTCACCTAGTCCCCTCATCTCTTCCCCTACCATCCTCTCCACTCCCTCATCTACTCGCCTCGACCTCACCTCTCTCATTTCAGCATGACCTGACATTCCAACATACTCACACCTAGCTCCCCCCTTCCTCTTTCCTCCTCCCTTCCGGACACATCTTCCCTCCTCTTGTCCTACACCTTCACGCTTCACCTCACCTCTCTCATCCTGCCTTATCTCTCTGAACTCCGTCCCTGACCTGACCTCACCCTGCATCCTTTGCCAGTCCACTCCTTGGAGGTACCTTTTTAATTCTTCAAAATCTGCTCTCCTAAAGTCAGGTATTTTACTAGTGTTTTTGTTTCTAACAGTTTCTTCCCATTCTAAATTGTACCTAATTTCCCTATGGTCACTGTTACCTAGCTGTCCTCCAACCTCTACCTGCGTGACTGCTTCCTCCCTGCTAGTAAGAATTAAATCTAGAATATTATTCCCCCTTGTGGGTTCTACGACTACCTGTTTTAGAAAAATTATCCTGAATTACCTTAAGAAATTCCTCTGCTTCCTTGTTACTCACCATCAGACTCCAATCGATATTCCTAAAATTAAAATCTCCTACCACACATACCTGACTGTACCTGCCTGCTCTATTTAATTCCTGCCACAGTGAGGTGTTAATTTCCTCTGTACTGGTCGGTGGTCTGTAAACTACCCCTAGTACTACTGACTGCGATCCTTCTTTAATATCTACCCATATCGACTCTGCTTTGTTATCTGTTTTAATTCTACTGTTGATACAACACTGTAATGTGTCCCTAACGTATAACGCGACGCCTCCTCCTTTCCTGTTTTCCCTATCTTTATAGAACATTGTATACCCATCTATTTTAACCTCTGGATTAAATACTTTTCCTGACATATCTAACCAAGTTTCAGTTAAAGCAATGATATCAAATTTCTCAACGCTCGCTATTCCTCTAAGCAAGTCTATTTTATTCAGAATACTTCTACAGTTTGTGTAGTAAACACTTAAGCTATTTCTCACCATCCCTGAGCTAGCTACCTTTCTAGATTTAACTATTTTGCCCCTCGCCTTCTCACTACCCCTTCTTCCCTCCCGACTAACGAAAAAAGTGCTGGAGTGCAGTAACCTCCCGCTCGAGTGTTTCGGCCAAAACACGAACACCCTGGCGTGACAAATGCACTCCATCCCTGGCGTACAAGGTGTCCCTGCCATAGAAAAGGTCCCAGTTGTCGATGAACGTCCATCCATTACTCCTACAATGATTCGCGAGCCTGCGATTCACTGTAATAGCCCTGGACAGCCACTCAGCACCAACTCCCCTCCTCGGCAAGACACCACATACCACGGGGATCCCACCCTTGTCCCTAATCCTGTCCAAAGCCTGTCGAAACCTCCTGATAAGCTCCTCACTCCTGACCTTACCAAGGTCATTCCCTCCCGCACTGAGAAAAACAATGGGCTTGGTCCCATCTTTTTCCAAGCACGTGTCTAGCCTATCAGCTACCTTCCCTATCCCGGCCCCCGGCAAACACACCCTCGACCTACGCTTCCTATCCCTAGCACAGAACGCACTATCTAAGTGCCTAACCTGACTATCACCAAACACAAGCACTCTACCTTGGGGCAGGGTAACTGCATCTGCCCCCTCCTTCTTGCCTCCTCCCGCCCTGTCCACCTCCTTCTCCTTCCCTTCCTCCAGCACATTGAAGGGATTCTTCGTTTCCACGCAAGGTTGATGCTGTTGCTGCTGCCGCTGCTGCTGCTGTTGCTGTTACCGCTGCTGCTGCTACTGTTGTTGTTGCTGTTGCTGCTACCGCTGTTGCTGCTGCCGCTGCTGCTGCTGCTGCTGCTGTTGTTGTTGTTGCTGCTGCTGCTGCTCCTGCTGCTGCTGCTGCTCCTGCTGCTGCTGCTGCTGCTGCTCCTGCTGCTGCTGCTGCTGCTGCTGCTGCTTAACTTTACAAAAATCACCACTATCGTTTTTGCCGTCGTGCGTGATGTGCCTCTAATCGTCGTCGTCCTCGTTCTCATCGTCGTCGTCGTAACAGTAGCATCGCCTGTCAGAGCAAAGACAGGCTAAAAGAATACCAGAGGTCACAGAGAACTGGAAAGGGAAAAGCACCACATTAATTATTACCTTTGGAGAACAAAACAAAATATACTGGATACATGACAGAACAACAGCATTTCTTTAATAACGTGTGTGTGTGTGTGTGTGTGTGTGTGCGCGCAGCGAGAGAGAGTTACATAAAGTTACATAGAAATACAGGTCACTGCAGACCTTGCGGCTCTCATGAGATGACCTGTCCTAGGGCTACTAAGGTGATAGTAGAAGAAAAGGACAGCAAAGCAGAAGGCTCTCTCCCCACCCTCCACTCTCTCCGTCATAAGCCTTATAGGAAACAGATCTGAAGTAAATATCTTACTGGGTTAGAGAAGGAAAACCCGAAGGAAAATTTATAGGAAAAAATGAAAATAGATGAAATGATGTGCACCCATTTACTGGAGGCAAGGAGTTTTAATCTGTAACAAACAAACACTGTTACCCGCGGATCTGAGGTAAGATATTTATCAAGACTGCATTTCAAAATCTCTACGGTATTGCAAAAAAAAAAAAAAAAAAAATCACCAGTATTCGCCCTCCCGGAAATTAAACACATGTATGGCGGTTCAAGCTGGTGGCGGTGGTGGTGGTGGCGGCGATGATTGTGGCTGGAAAGTTAACCAATTTAATTTCTTTTTCATTTCTATGTATAATTAGTTTTTCTTTTCTCTCTCTCTCTCTCTCTCTCTCTCTCTCTCTCTCTCTCTCTCTCTCTCTCTCTCTCTCTCTCTCTCTCTCTCTCTCTCTCTCTCTCTGTTTTTTTAGAAATAAAAGAAAAGTTTCAGGTAAAAATACGCAATCCATTTGGGAGATGTTGATTTTGGTGGTGTTTTGATATCAAAGTGTTCCTTTTAAAAATATTTTAGTATATAGTACTAGTGGTTGATAACTTTGTGATATGTAAATGTTGTATAGAAACGCGTTTCACGAATTTGCAATTACAATTAGGATCATTTACTTTATTTCAACTTATAATCAATTCCTTTATAGTGTATAACGGTAATACATACCTTCATAGGAAATGAAAATCATCATCATCATCATCATAGGAAATGAAAATTTATCTACTAATATAAATTTTACATGTTTTAAATATTAAAACGTGCTTAACACCCACGACTCTGGTTATTGCAAATGTTTATTTATTTATTTATTTATTTTATTTTTTTTTTGTATTTACAAGCCCATTTTTTGTAATGTGATAAATAAACCGTATATATATATATATATATATATATATATATATATATATATATATATATATATATATATATATATATATATATATATATATATATATATATATATATTTTTTTTTTTTTTTTTTTTTTTTTTTATTTATTTATTTATTTATATAAAGTGCAGTCGTTATCTCTTCGTTGTCTCTACTTTGCCGTGGAAATCTGCTGAAGAATGAGATTGGTGAGACTAAAGTATTGCAAATGATAAGCACTACATATACCACTACTCTCTCTCTCTCTCTCTCTCTCTCTCTCTCTCTCTCTCTCTCTCTCTCTCTCTCTCTCTCTCTCTCTCTCTCTCTCCCTTTTAATGCTTTATTATAAAATCTTCCTTTCCCTATTTTTTTTTTTTTTTTCTCTGTAAGTCAGTCGTTTGCACGAAGAGCATGGCCTGCCTTCCTTGACGCCAAGACTTGGTGAGTGGAGGTCTGTGCTGAGTCCCGTGTAAACAAGGAGGCTAAGACGGTGTTGCCTGTGCCACCGTACTCTTCTGTGCTGTGTGTGCATGTACTGTGAGGTTCAGCAAGTGTTCATTCCGATGCTCGCGCCGTCTTGTTTTCTCTCCGGGGGTTCAGTGAAACAGCTAAGGCGGTCAGAGTGACTTGCTGACCTGGCCTGACCTGGTGCCAAGAAAGATTTATTTATATCAGGAAGATTGAATAAAAGAGTAAACAGTGATGGAGAAATATTGTGCATTGGTTGGGAGCAGCATGTATTGTTGTCAAAAGGATGTGTATGATGCATTTCCTGTAATATTACGGTGTTAGTAAAGGGATTCGTGAGGGAATTTTACCTTACTGTGACATCCTTAGTGTTTTTTTTTTTTTTTTTTTTTTTACTTGTTGAAGATTGGCAAGTGATTGTTCTGTCTTAAAACAACAAAGAAGTAGAAAAATTACACACACACACACACACACACACACACACACACACACACACACACACACACACACACACACACACACACACACACACACACCAGTCACATGAACTCCACTAATATAAAATAAATTGGTCTCTTCCTTCTTTCCTATTTTTTACGGATTCATTTCTAGAATTACTGGTGTCTTCCTTCTAAGTTTCGCTTAAGCCTCTTTTTCTTTGCTTTTCTATTGCGTTTTCTTTTGCTTCTTTTTTTTTTTATGTAGGAAGGATACTATCCAAGGGCAATAAAAATCCAATAGAAAAATATGCCCACTGAAATGCCAGTCCCACAAACGAGTCAAAGCAGTGGTAAAAAATTGATGAATAAGTGTCTTGAAACCTCCCTCTTGAAGGAATTCAAGTCATAGGAAGGTGGAAATACAGAAGCAGGCAGGGAGTTCCAGAGTTTACCAGAAAAAGGGATGAATGATTGAGAATACTGGCTAACTCTTGCGTTAGAGAGGTGGACAGAATAGGGGTGAGAGAAAGAAGAAAGTCTTGTGCAGCGAGGCCGCGGGAGGAGGGGAGGCATGCAGTTAGCAAGATCAGAAGAGCAGTTAGCTCTTCTGTATATATTCTTTTGTATATTCTTCCACCTCCAGTCACCACCACTACCACAACCACCACCACAACCACCACCACCTTCGCCTCCACCTCTACTCCACCACCACCTCCTCCTCCTCCTCCTCCTCCTCCTCCTCCTCCTCCTCCTCCTCCTCCTCCTCCTCCTCCTCCTCCTCCTCCTCCTTTATAACAAATAGAGTAACGTCTGTGTCACAATGGCAGGAACTGCAGTGTGACCTCAATAAACTAACAAACTGGGCAGAAAAATGGCAGATGAGAAGTGCAAAGTTCTACATATCGGAAGCAACAATGTTCAGGCTAGATATGTAATGAATAACATGCCACTGTCAAGTGCTGATAAAGAAAAAGATCTTGGGGTCGTTGTGTCAAACGACCTAAAGCCGAGTCAACACTGCACAGAAACAGTTAAGACGGCAAATGAATTAGTAGGGTTCAGTGGCAGAACCTTTGAATTTAAATCAGAAAAGGTTATACTTGCCTTATATAACTCACTGGTGCGCCCTCATCTAGAATACTGTGTACAGTTCTGGTCCCCATACTACAAAAAAGACATTGAAAAACTAGAAAAGATACAGCGCAGAGTCACAAAGATGATTCCAAGATTGCGCAATAAGCCGTGTGAGGAACGACTGGAAGAACTAAACCTATTTAGTTTAATAAAGCGCAGGATAAGAGGAGACCTAATTGAAGTGTTTAAAATTTTCAAAGGATATAGTAACATTGATGCACATGAATATTTTACCATTGATCATTCTAACCTAACAAGAAATAATGGATTCAAGATTATACCCAAACGTTTCAAATCCCACGAGGCAAAACATTTTTTCTTTAATCGTATAGTAAATATATGGAATAAACTTCCTGCCGAAATTGTGAACAGCAATACTATTGAATCATTCAAAAATAAAATAGACAAATATTTAAAAGCAAATCCCCAACAAGCTCTCTTCTTGTCCGAATAATTACTAAATACACTAATAAACTCTTATTCTACACCAGTTTTAATATAACTTGTATTAACTTTCAGATAGGCGTATAGAGTTCACCGTAGGGTGAATAGTAGAACTTCCTTTCATCCTTTCCTATGAAAATTTCCATGTCAGTTTTTCCATACTGCATGGTACTTTTCCCAACTATTTCCATGCCAGCGCAAGCTGGAGGGAGTGGTGGGTGGGGAGGAGCCTTCTGCTATGCTGTCCTGTCTCTCTTCCCTGTAGCTAGTTAGAAGTAGTTACCAAACAGCCTTACAAGGACCAAAAGGTCTGTTGCTGTTTGGCTTTCCTTTGTATTCCTTTGTATTCCTCCTCCTCCTCCTCCTCCTCCTCCTCCTCCTCCTCCTCCAGTTTCTCTGGTTTTCAGATGAATATCAAAAGTGAACGTTTAAAAATATGTATATTTAGATATATGTACAGAATTCTTGGAGAAGGGTGTGGCGTGTACGGGACAAGGGATGTCCTCTACGTGGTGCAGCGTTACACCCTGACAAGAGACTGCTGGACCTGTAGGGACGCTTAGCGCCTTCAAAAAGTGCTGACTGTACAAATATGGGCGGGTTGTCTGCACACAGAGTACATGAATATATTCATAGTTATAGCTGTCTAATCACATAAATAAGGCATAGGACAAACTACTTATAGCTAAGAATAATATACGCCAAAATACATTAGAGAGAGATTAACTCTGGAGAATACTCAGAGGATTGATTGACAGACCGCAAACAGCGAGTAGTAATTAACGTGTCGTGGTCCGAGATGTTGCAAGGAATTGGTTTATAAAGGCTACTGTAAAACTCACAAACATTTTCACATTTTAATTAATAACTACTAATTATTTACATTTCTTACAACTCAAAATTTCTCACTCGCATTCATCTTCAGGTCATTCAAAGTTATTAGGTGTTACCTTATATCTCTTCAACATATTCACTGATCAACGCAATCATCGTGCAAAACACAGACAATATCAAATGCACAAACACAACAAATATTCAGTCGGCGCCATTAATGTTCAGTTAGAAAAACACACATGATATCAGCAACACATCAATTACTATAAACATTCCATGACTGAGTAAATCTTCGTACATCATACACACCTATCATACCAAACATAAAACATCAGTTAAACATCCTGCTCCTCCTTTAATAAGATAATTGATTTATAGACTGCATTACGCTTTCAAACTCCACTTACTTTGAGGTTATTCCGTCCATTTCGACCCCTCTCTGGTGAGGCCCTCTGGAACCTCTGGGTTCTTCCACTCTCCGCTACTCTTCGCTACTGAATTATTCCACTGTTACATGCTATAATATACAGTCGTTTAGGACTGCCTATTTCCCTCAAAAAAAACTATCGTTATTTTCATAACATTTTACATATCTACCATTCACATTGCTCATCTATGCATGTGATCCGCCCACAGGAGTGGTGCTTGATACAGAAGCCAGTCAGAGGGTAGTGGAAGTTTGGAGGCGGAGCATTAAGTGGGCGTGCGTATTTTTCTTGGTTCCTCACGCCTCCTGGCTTACTTTCCCTTTCAAATCCTTTCTCTGCCTTGTCCCTACTATCATTACCGTTAATCCCTGTTTGACCCAGGCTGCCTTCCCAGGTTGTATGGCCGTTTTCTTGTTGTGGACTTGTTGTGGATTTTGTTTTCTTTCGTCTTTTCTTCTTTCTTCTTTTTGACATTACAATATATATTGTGGTATGGGGTCACCACAAACGCTAATTCTTCAAATTGGATTAATGTAAGTAGTGGCATTCCTCAATGTTCAATCTTAGGACCGATCCTCTTCATAATATATATCAATGACATAAAGGAAGGAATCAGAAGTAAACTGTCAAAATTCACAGATACTAAAATTGCTAACAAAACTGACACCGAACCAAGGTCAAATTTTGCAAAATGATGTATACACTCTCATTGAATGGTCCGAAATGTGTATTATAAATTTAATCTTGATAAATACCACGTATTAAGTATCGGAAATAGTAATGCGCAGGAAAATTATAAAAATCCCCATCAAAAGTTTGGATCCTGAGAAAGATCTGGGAGTTTTAGTGACAGCAGATCTTAAACCAAGCAAACTCTGCACCGAAGTCATTGAAATTGCCAATAAATTAGTAGTTTTCATTAAGATCTTTCACCTTCAAATCACTTGTACGTCCTCATCTTGAATACAATGTATAGTTTTTGTCATTCTACTACTGAAGGAATATTGAGAAATTAGAAAAAAAGACAATACGAAGTAGAGTAACGAAAATTACTTGAAAGCTTCGCAATAAACCCTACAAGAAAACGTCTTAAAGAACTAGATCTATTCTCCCTATCCAAACGCAGGCTAAGAGGGGATCTGATATTGCTTTACTAAACTTTTAAGGGTTTCACAAATATGAGACCCGAATTCTTCCTAAGACTCAACATGTCTAGTATTACAAGAAACAATACAAATAATAGGTAAGCGATTTCAAACAAATGAAGCCAAACATTTTTCTTCAATCGTGTCATCAATATGTGGAATTGTGTTCCATCAAGCGTCGTTAACTCAGGTACTGTACACTCATTGAAAACCTGTCTTGACAAGTATGTAGACACTAATTCCCGGTTGTCATTGTTCATGTCTGAATAACGAACACGTTCACTCCGTACTGTCCGTGCTGGCATGTAGATTGTATGTGGTAGAAGTAGTCCTCTTCTCTTTCTTACTTTCCTCTCACATTCCACGTTGTTTTTTTTGTTTTTTTCTATACAACATGGTATCATTTCCCTTTTCAGATGAGCCTTGCCTGGAGGGATAAGGGGGGGGATGGAAGGACCCTTGTTCTGTGCTATCCTTTCTCTACCAATAATAGAATAGAATAGTTACCCAAACAGACTTGTAAGAACCTCTTGGTCTGTTACTGTTTGGACTTTTTTTTTCCTGCAAAAGAAATAGGTCCCCTTACGCTCTCTCCCTTAATCCCTCCCGACGCCGCCCTTCCTCCCAGTCAGAAGCTTTCATCCTGCTGATAGGTAGTAAAGCCTGTGTGAAGAAGTGAGTGCTTCACCAACTTTTTTCAATGACAATTTCATTGATGTCTATGTTAAGAGTGGACGTGAATTACGAATAAAGCAATCCGTGGTTCTCTGGGCTGAGTCATTCTCGTGCTGCAGGATGGACAGGTGTAATGGTGTGTTGTTGTTATTGTTGTTGTTGGTGGTTGTGGTGCAGCACAGGGGAGGGTTCCAGGAGGCGGCTCCAGACACAAGGAATGCCTGCCTCTGTAAAGTTCTCTGATCTCACCTACTGCTATTTGCACTCCACGACATGCTCCCACAAGTCAACCATTATCTAATTATCACTGTGGGAATGAATGCTCACATTAGAATCAGCAGCAGTTTTTGTTATTGAACTTTTAGTGCTGTATGAACACAGGAAGGGAAATCATGTGTTCAAATATTTCTTGTTTACCGTTGGGGTTTCATGGCGTATTGACAGTGTTGGGAACCCAGTTTGTGTGGGATGCCAGCGGTCATATCCCATACAAAATACATTAAATAAATAACGTGATGAAAAATAATTCACTTCATAATTCTTTAATACATACTGGCGTGAACATTAGATGGGGAAATAGACCAACTTTACAGAAAAGATGGGGAAGATGAGGAAATAGACCAACTATAAAAAAAAGAAAAAGGGCCCTCGTGGCCCAGTGGGTAAAGTGATGCACTTGTAGTTTGGCGTGAGGGAAGTGAACTCACATAGAACCTCAAAGAGCATCCCTCCATCATCATGTGTGCCTCAAACACACAGGTACGGTGATGGAGCTGCCCACGGGGAGGAGGGGAGGTGAGTGCGCAGCACCTCCCTACCCCTACTCAGGGGAGGAAGGCACCGCCCTACCGTTCCCGGGAGAGCAAGGGAGGTGAGTGCACAGCATTGAGATAGGAAGGATGGTGCACAGCGCTTCCCTTCTCTCCCCTATGTAACCCTGGAAAGTCTACGGACTATCAGGCAAAAAATAATTAAAGAAAAATAAATAAATAAAAATAAATAAAAAAACAAAAAAATATAAAAAAAATAAAAATAAAGGTGAGTGCATAGCACTTCCCTTCCCTCCACCTAACAGGAAAAAATAAACAAATATATAAAGGCGAGTGCATAGCCTTTCCCTTCTTTCCCAACCTACAAGGCAAAAGATAGAAAAAAAATAAATAAAAAAATTAAGGTGAATGCATAGCACTTCCCTTCTCTCCCAACCTACCACGCAGAAAAAAAATAAATAAAAATAAATAAAAAACCTCCCTACCATCTCGGATTCTCTTCCCAAGTCTACGTACGGACTACCAGACCAAAAAGAATAAAATATATATATATATATATATATATATATATATATATATATATATATATATATATATATATATATATATATATATATATATATATATATATATATATATATATATATAACAAAGTCTTCTGCAGGAGAAGAAAAATAAGGAATAGGAGGAATAATACAGCAACATTCTCGCATGCATTGTTGAAGTTGAAGTGTGGATGTCTGAAGCAGCAGCCGTCCCTGGCACTTTCAGTCTGAGTTAGCGTACTTTCCTTTCATGGACACGTGGAACTTTTTTTTTTCCCCCTCTCTAAACACAGCCCATCACAGGTCAAACTTTGCCTGGCGCCAGCGGAGGTTTCACCAGTCGTAGTTTACATATATATGTTTCTTCCTCTAATGGTGGTGACGCTGCTGCTTCTTCCTCTGAGAGCAGTGGTGGTAGTTCTTTTTCTCTGCTTCTTTTTCTTGTTTTCTTTCTCTGATGACGGTAATGCTGCTGCTGCTGCTGCTTCTTCTTCTTCCTCTGATGGCGTTGCTTCCTGATCTTGTTCTTCTAAGTTCGGTGGTCTAAGTTGGTTGGTGGTAGGGTAGTCAGAGTGGGGAAAGTAGGAGGTACTGCACACTCACCTCCCCTGCTACCCAGACATAATTCAAGTCAGGTTGGTGGAAGACTGGGAAGGGTAGGGAGGTGCTGCACACTCACCTCCCATGATCCCCAGGTTAGATTAAATATTGTCAAGTTGGTTGTTTTTGGAGTTGCCAGGGTCAGTGAGTCAGGCCCAGTCAGTCAAGGGAAGTGCTACGCATTGAGCTTGCCAAGATCAGAGGGGTGGTGGTGGTAGTACATTTGGAGTTAGTAGGATGAGTCAGATTGGTGGTGGAAGTCAAACTGGGAGACTGGGAAGGGTAGGGAGGTGCTGCACACTCACCTCCCATGCTCCCCAGGGTCAGTTGCCAGATTACAGTAAGATTTCTAAGTCAATCAGGTTGGTTGGTTTTAGAGTTGCCAGGGTCAGTCAGGCTGTTGGTAGGGAAGTGCTTCGCACTCACCTAGCCAGGACAGGGTAAGATGTAGGGATGTAGGGATCAGGGTCACAGTGGGTGAGAGAGTTGCTCTTAGAAGTTGCAAGGATGAGTCAGGTCAAACTGGGAGACTAAGAAAGTGTAGGGAGGTGCTGCACACTCACCTCCCATGCTCCCCAGGGCCAGTCAGTCAAGTGGTTGTTTTTTGAGCTGCCAGGGTCAGTCGGTCAGGGTCAGTCAAGAGAAGTGCTAAGCACTCACGTTGCCAAGATCAGAGGGGTGGTGGTGGTAGTCTGTACAGTTGTCAGATTGGTGATCAAAGTCAAACTAGAAGACTGGGGAGGGTAGGGAGGTGCTGCACACTGTAGCGAAGGTGAGGTGCTACTTGGCCGCCCGGAAGTTGCTCAAACGAGAAGTTTAGGCTCCCAACTATGATTCTTAGTCATGGCAGTGTTTAGTCCTTGAAGGGTAACATCTCCAGTGTCATAACTGTGTAGCTCTGGCAAAGGAAACTTAGCCTGGGTATTCTCTGTTTATTCAGGTTTATTATTAAAGGTTTATTGAGTATTATGTCAACATATACATATATATACAGGTAAAAATATGAACAATATATACAACGATTACTAAACATAACAAACGACACATACAAAATTATGGAAAAAGAGAGTGTATGTGTGTGTGTATGTCTGTGTGAAGAAAGGAGTAGTAAGATGTATTGAGAAGATGTGTAATACATGTGTAAAAGAGCGTGCACAGAATGTGACAAGTAAGAGAAATGTATAAAGTGATGAAAAAGAGATGAAAGACAAGAGCGTGTGCAGTAGAGAGAGTGAAAACGGAAGGGTGAAAATAAAACAGAAAACGGAGTGCTAGGAGCGGTGACTTGTGTCCCGCTACAACACTCACCTTCCGTGCTTCCCAGGTGGGGTGGTGGTCTTGGGAGTTGTCAGGGTCAGTCAGGTTGGTATTGTTTTATTTTTATTATTTGCTGTTCATTGCCAGACTCAGTCAGTTTTATTGAGGGGTAGGGAATATGAGTTTTATGGTTTTTACTTTATTTTTTTTATTTTATTTATTTTAAATTTTTATCTTATTGTTTTTTTCTTTATACCTATATATATATATATATATATATATATATATATATATATATATATATATATATATATATATATATATATATATATATATATATATATATATATATATATATATATATATATATATATATATATATATATATATATATATATATATATATATATATATATATATATATATATATATATATATATATATATATATTTTTTTTTTATTCTTTTTGGTCTGGTAGTCCGTACGTAGACTTGGGAAGAGAATCCGAGATCGTAGGGAGGTTTTTATTTATTTATTTTTTCTTTTTCTGCGTGGTAGGTTGGGAGAGAAGGGAAGTGATATGCACTCACCTTTATTTTTTTATTTACTTTTTTTCTATCTTTTGCCTTGTAGGTTGGGAAAGAAGGGAAGGGCTATGCACTCGCCTTTTTATATTTGTTTATTTTTTCCTGTTAGGTGGAGGGAAGGGAAGTGCTATGCACTCACCTTTATTTTTATTTTTTTATATTTTTTTGTTTTTTTTATTTATTTTTATTTATTTATTTTTCTTTTATTATTTTTTGCCTGATAGTCCGTAGACTTTCCAGGGTTAGGTAGGGGAGAGAAGGGAGTAAGGGAACGGTAGGGCGGTGCCTTCCTCCCCTGAGTAGGGGTAGGGAGGTGCTGCGCACTCACCTCCCCTCCTCCCCCGTGTGTTTGAGGCACACATGATGATGGAGGGATGCCCTTTGAGGTTCTATGTGAGTTCACTTCCCTCACGCCAAACTACAAGTGCATCACTTTACCCACTGGGCCACGAGGGCCCTTTTTCTTTTTTTTATAGTTGGTCTATTTCCTCATCTTCCCCATCTTTTCTGTAAAGTTGGTCTATTTCCCCATCTAATGTTCACGCCAGTATGTATTAAAGAATTATGAAGTGAATTATTTTTCATCACGTTATTTATTTAATGTATTTTGTATGGGATATGACCGCTGGCATCCCACACAAACTGGGTTCCCAACACTGTCAATACGCCATGAAACCCCAACGGTAAACAAGAAATATTTGAACACATGATTTCCCTTCCTGTGTTCATACAGCACTAAAAGTTCAATAACAAAAACTGCTGCTGATTCTAATGTGAGCATTCATTCCCACAGTGATAATTAGATAATGGTTGACTTGTGGGAGCATGTCGTGGAGTGCAAATAGCAGTAGGTGAGATCAGAGAACTTTACAGAGGCAGGCATTCCTTGTGTCTGGAGCCGCCTCCTGGAACCCTCCCCTGTGCTGCACCACAACCACCAACAACAACAATAACAACAACACACCATTACACCTGTCCATCCTGCAGCACGAGAATGACTCAGCCCAGAGAACCACGGATTGTTTTATTCGTAATTCACGTCCACTCTTAACATAGACATCAATGAAATTGTCATTGAAAAAAGTTGGTGAAGCACTCACTTCTTCACACAGGCTTTACTACCTATCAGCAGGATGAAAGCTTCTGACTGGGAGGAAGGGCGGCGTCGGGAGGGATTAAGGGAGAGAGGGTAGGGGGACCTATTTCTTTTGCAGGAAAAAAAAAGTCCAAACAGTAACAGACCAAGAGGTTCTTACAAGTCTGTTTGGGTAACTATTCTATTCTATTATTGGTAGAGAAAGGATAGCACAGAACAAGGGTCCTTCCATCCCCCCCCCTTATCCCTCCAGGCAAGGCTCATCTGAAAAGGGAAATGATACCATGTTGTATAGAAAAAAACAAAAAAAACAACGTGGAATGTGAGAGGAAAGTAAGAAAGAGAAGAGGACTACTTCTACCACATACAATCTACATGCCAGCACGGACAGTACGGAGTGAACGTGTTCGTTATTCAGACATGAACAATGACAACCGGGAATTAGTGTCTACATACTTGTCAAGACAGGTTTTCAATGAGTGTACAGTACCTGAGTTAACGACGCTTGATGGAACACAATTCCACATATTGATGACACGATTGAAGAAAAATGTTTGGCTTCATTTGTTTGAAATCGCTTACCTATTATTTGTATTGTTTCTTGTAATACTAGACATGTTGAGTCTTAGGAAGAATTCGGGTCTCATATTTGTGAAACCCTTAAAAGTTTAGTAAAGCAATATCAGATCCCCTCTTAGCCTGCGTTTGGATAGGGAGAATAGATCTAGTTCTTTAAGACGTTTTCTTGTAGGGTTTATTGCGAAGCTTTCAAGTAATTTTCGTTACTCTACTTCGTATTGTCTTTTTTTCTAATTTCTCAATATTCCTTCAGTAGTAGGATGACAAAAACTATACATTGTATTCAAGATGAGGACGTACAAGTGATTTGAAGGTGAAAGATCTTAATGAAAACTACTAATTTATTGGCAATTTCAATGACTTCGGTGCAGAGTTTGCTTGGTTTAAGATCTGCTGTCACTAAAACTCCCAGATCTTTCTCAGGATCCAAACTTTTGATGGGGATTTTTATAATTTTCCTGCGCATTACTATTTCCGATACTTAATACGTGGTATTTATCAAGATTAAATTTATAATACACATTTCGGACCATTCAATGAGAGTGTATACATCATTTTGCAAAATTTGACCTTGGTTCGGTGTCAGTTTTGTTAGCAATTTTAGTATCTGTGAATTTTGACAGTTTACTTCTGATTCCTTCCTTTATGTCATTGATATATATTATGAAGAGGATCGGTCCTAAGATTGAACATTGAGGAATGCCACTACTTACATTAATCCAATTTGAAGAATTAGCGTTTGTGGTGACCCCACACCACAATATATATTGTAATGTCAAAAAGAAGAAAGAAGAAAAGACGAAAGAAAACAAAATCCACAACAAGTCCACAACAAGAAAACGGCCATACAACCTGGGAAGGCAGCCTGGGTCAAACAGGGATTAACGGTAATGATAGTAGGGACAAGGCAGAGAAAGGATTTGAAAGGGAAAGTAAGCCAGGAGGCGTGAGGAACCAAGAAAAATACGCACGCCCACTTAATGCTCCGCCTCCAAACTTCCACTACCCTCTGACTGGCTTCTGTATCAAGCACCACGCCTGTGGGCGGATCACATGCATAGATGAGCAATGTGAATGGTAGATATGTAAAATGTTATGAAAATAACGATAGTGTTTTTGAGGGAAATAGGCAGTCCTAAACGACTGTATATTATAGCGTGTAACAGTGGAATAATTCAGTAGCGGAGAGTAGCGGAGAGTGGAAGAACCCAGAGGTTCCAGAGGGCCTCACCAGAGAGGGGTCGAAATGGACGGAATAACCTCAAAGTAAGTGGAGTTTGAAAGCGTAATGCAGTCTATAAATCAATTATCTTATTAAAGGAGGAGCAGGATGTTTAACTGATGTTTTATGTTTGGTATGACAGGTGTGTATGATGTACGAAGATTTACTCAGTCATGGAATGTTTATAGTAATTGATGTGTTGCTGATATCATGTGTGTTTTTCTAACTGAACATTAATGGCGCCGACTGAATATTTGTTGTGTTTGTGCATTTGATATTGTCTGTGTTTTGCACGATGATTGCGTTGATCAGTGAATATGTTGAAGAGATATAAGGTAACACCTAATAACTTTGAATGACCTGAAGATGAATGCGAGTGAGAAATTTTGAGTTGTAAGAAATGTAAATAATTAGTAGTTATTAATTAAAATATGAAAATGTTTGTGAGTTTTACAGTAGCCTTTATAAACCAATTCCTTGCAACATCTCGGACCACGACACGTTAATTACTACTCGCTGTTTGCGGTCTGTCAATCAATCCTCTGAGTATTCTCCAGAGTTAATCTCTCTCTAATGTATTTTGGCGTATATTATTCTTAGCTATAAGTAGTTTGTCCTATGCCTTATTTATGTGATTAGACAGCTATAACTATGAATATATTCATGTACTCTGTGTGCAGACAACCCGCCCATATTTGTACAGTCAGCACTTTTTGAAGGCGCTAAGCGTCCCTACAGCCGGGTCCAGCAGTCTCTTGTCAGGGTGTAACGCTGCACCACGTAGAGGACATCCCTTGTCCCGTACACGCCACACCCTTCTCCAAGAATTCTGTACATATATCTAAATATACATATTTTTAAACGTTCACTTTTGATATTCATCTGAAAACCAGAGAAACTGGAGGAGGAGGAGGAGGAGGAGGAGGAGGAGGAATACAAAGGAATACAAAGGAAAGCCAAACAGCAACAGACCTTTTGGTCCTTGTAAGGCTGTTTGGTAACTACTTCTAACTAGCTACAGGGAAGAGAGACAGGACAGCATAGCAGAAGGCTCCTCCCCACCCACCACTCCCTCCAGCTTGCGCTGGCATGGAAATAGTTGGGAAAAGTACCATGCAGTATGGAAAAACTGACATGGAAATTTTCATAGGAAAGGATGAAAGGAAGTTCTACTATTCACCCTACGGTGAACTCTATACGCCTATCTGAAAGTTAATACAAGTTATATTAAAACTGGTGTAGAATAAGAGTTTATTAGTGTATTTAGTAATTATTCGGACAAGAAGAGAGCTTGTTGGGGATTTGCTTTTAAATTTTTGTCTATTTTATTTTTGAATGATTCAATAGTATTGCTGTTCACAATTTCGGCAGGAAGTTTATTCCATATATTTACTATACGATTAAAGAAAAAATGTTTTGCCTCGTGGGATTTGAAACGTTTGGGTATAATCTTGAATCCATTATTTCTTGTTAGGTTAGAATGATCAATGGTAAAATATTTATGTGCATCAATGTTACTATATCCTTTGAAAGTTTTGAACACTTCAATTAGGTCTCCTCTTATCCTGCGCTTTATTAAACTAAATAGGTTTAGTTCTTCCAGTCGTTCCTCACACGGCTTATTGCGCAATCTTGGAATCATCTTTGTGACTCTGCGCTGTATCTTTTCTAGTTTTTCAATGTCTTTTTTGTAGTATGGGGACCAGAACTGTACACAGTATTCTAGATGAGGGCGCACCAGTGAGTTATATAAGGCAAGTATAACCTTTTCTGATTTAAATTCAAAGGTTCTGCCACTGAACCCTACTAATTCATTTGCCGTCTTAACTGTTTCTGTGCAGTGTTGACTCGGCTTTAGGTCGTTTGACACAACGACCCCAAGATCTTTTTCTTTATCAGCACTTGACAGTGGCATGTTATTCATTACATATCTAGCCTGAACATTGTTGCTTCCGATATGTAGAACTTTGCACTTTTCTATATTGAATCTCATCTGCCATTTTTCTGCCCAGCTTGTTAGTTTATTGAGGTCACACTGCAGTTCCTGCCATTGTGACACAGACGTTACTCTACTTGTTATAAAGGAGGAGGAGGAGGAGGAGGAGGTGGTGGTGGTGGAGTAGAGGTGGAGGCGAAGGTGGTGGTGGTTGTGGTGGTGGTTGTGGTGGTGGTGGTGACTGGAGGTGGAAGAATATACAAAAGAATATATACAGAAGAGCTAACTGCTCTTCTGATCTTGCTAACTGCATGCCTCCCCTCCTCCCGCGGCCTCGCTCCACAAGACTTTCTTCTTTCTCTCACCCCTATTCTGTCCACCTCTCTAACGCAAGAGTTAACCAGTATTCTCAATCATTCATCCCTTTTTCTGGTAAACTCTGGAACTCCCTGCCTGCTTCTGTATTTCCACCTTCCTATGACTTGAATTCCTTCAAGAGGGAGGTTTCAAGACACTTATTCATCAATTTTTGACCACTGCTTTGACCCGTTTGTGGGACTGGCATTTCAGTGGGCATATTTTTTTTATTGGATTTTTGTTGCCCTTGGCCAGTGTCCTTCCTACATAAAAAAAAATAAATAAAAAAAGCTATGAAGATAGAAAATTATTGATGCTTTTATATATTTTAACTGTATTGTTACGGAAGCACAAACCTCAGCACTCCCGTAGACGCCCACAATTCCCCGACAGTCAGGACAGCACTCGGGAACACCAGCAGGCTACACAAGAGATGCTAAGGGTACCACGTCCCACGTGATTCACGCACAGCCAGACAGAGCGGGTAGACAAACAGTGGGCAACACTTTCTTCCTTTACTAGTTCCGTTAGTTACAGGCAGTTACAGACACAGGCAGGGACAGTCAAACTCTTCAGGCTCACGCAACAGGCACTCGGCACGGAGGACACGCAAAGACAAGTTATCCAGAGCGGGGCCAACAACACACTGCCCAGTCACTGCAGTCACGCGACTTCTCTCCCGCCATCCATGCACCACTGCCAGACACCAGGCACAGCTGACACACACACACGCACGTCACACACTCAACCCCACAGAAAGAAATAAAGGCAACTTAGACTAAACAACAATAATACCCGGGCGTTACAGTATTGTAGAAAAATTCTAGAAAATTCTAGAATATTCTGGAAATGTTTACATCGAGTAGAATGTTCTAAAATGCTCTAGAAACTACTAAAAGTATCTGGTGGAACATTCTGGAAGATTTGAGAAGATTTCTGAAACGTAAGCAAATTATTCTAAATAAGAGAAATTTCTTGCTAGATCTGCTCAGTTCAAGAATTATCTTATTAAAATCTAAAATCCTTAGAACACTTTGTATTATTTCTTTCATTGTTTTAACTTATTTGCATCTCTTCAAAAGCAATTAGATAAGCAATTGAGAATTTGCAAAGGTCTTTACTGACATGAAAACCAATACTATAATGAAATAAGGCAAATATGTAAATTAATTGTTCTAACCAGAAAAGCAAAGTTTTGGTTTCCCCATATAGGGTGCTTTGCACTTTCCACTTTGCACTTTGCATTTTGATGCTTTTGTGACGATAGACCCAAAAATACGTTTTTTCTTTTTTTTAAGGTTGTTATTTTCTCCATTTAAAGTGGTACTGATGCAAAGATAAAAAAAAAAAAAAACTCACAATACACGTTTCGTAAGGTCTTTTCGTTTCCCCATATAGAGTACTTTGCATACATTTTGGCGTTTTTCTACGTAACAAGCTCAAAAACACTAATTTCTTTTTTAAGTTTTTTGGTTATGTTATTTTGTTTCTACGTAAGGGGTGTTTTCCATGCGTTTTAGTACGTAAACAGTTCAAAACACTAAAAAGACACGTTTTTGGTAAAGTTTTTCTTTTGCCGTAAAGAGTGATTTATATCCTTTTTAGCGTTTTGTATCGTTTTTAGCTTTTAACGTTTTTTTTATAATGTGGTTTCCTTTTCCCATATTGGGAGCTTTGCATGCATTTTAGCGAATTGGTACCGTATAATGTGAAAAACATTCAAAATACACGTTTATGGTAATGTTCTGTTTCTCCATATAGAGTGCTTTTTCTGTTTTAGCGTTTTGGTACCTAAAAAGCTCAAAATTCTTATAATACATATTTCTCGTAATTTTCTATCGCTTTTTTTTTATCGTATATGGAGTACTTTTATGTAAGAAGCTAAAAAACTAATACACGTTTTTAGGGTAGTAGTATCGATATACTGTCTCCTTAAAGTTTTTTTTTTTTTTTTTGCATGAGTTAGCTTTTCGGTACGTAAGTAGCTTAAAAGTACCGAAAAGAAATGCTTTAGGTAATGTTGTTTTGTTTTCCAAAATAATGTGCTTTCTATGCTTTTTTATCATTGTTTTGGTGCCTAACACGCTCATAAACACTCAAAAGACACGTTTCTGGAAATCTCGTTTCCTTTCCCCATATAGAGTGCTTTGCATGCATTTTGGCGTTCTGGTACTTAACAATGTGAAATACACTCAAAATACACATTTTAGGTAGTTTTTTTTTTTGTGTTTCTTCATATAGAGTGTTATGCATCCGTTTTAGCTTTTTGGTACGTAAGTAGCTCAAAAACACCGAAAAGAGACTTTATTTTATGTTATTTTTCTTTTCCTATATAGGGTGCTTTCCATACTTTTTTTTATGGTTTTGTTGCCTAGCACGCTCACAAACACTCAAGCACTCCTTTGTGGAGATCTCGTTTCTTTTTCCCATATAGAAGCTAAGAAAAAAAAAATAGAAGAAATACTTGTTTTTGGTAATGTTATTCCGTTTTTCCATAAAGGGTGTTTTACATGCTTTTTAACGTTTCGGTACCTAAAAAAATTGAAAACACTAAAGACACGTTTTACGTAATATTTCGTATTCCCATATTGGATGCTTTCCATGCTTTTTGCGTTTTGATGACTACCGCGCACATCAACAATCAAAAGACACGCTTCTGGAAATCTAGTTTCTTTTCTCCAAATAGGGTGTTTTGCATGCATTTTCGCGTAGCTAAGAATATGAAATTCCCTCAAAATTCACGTTTTTGGTAATGTTTTTCTTTTTCTCCGTATAGAGGATTATTCTTGCATTTTAGAGTTTGCGTATATAATAAACTTTAAAAAAAAACTCATAATACACAATTCTCGTAATATTCTTTCGTTTTTGCGTTTTTGTACGTACCAAGTTCAAAAACACAGAAAGTACATGTTTTTAGTGAAATTATTGTGATTTTCCATTAAGAGTTTTTCCCGTGCGTTTTAGCGTTTTGGTAAGTAAGTTGTTCAAAACACTCAAAAGATACGTTTTTTTGTAATGTTTCATTTTCATATATAGTGTGTTTTCCATGCATTTTAGCGTTTTGGTGATTAACACGCTTATCAACACTCAAAAGACACGTATCTGGAAATCTTGTTTCATTTCCCTAGATAGGATGCTTTGCAAACATTTTGGCGTTTTGTTACCTAATAATGTGAAATACACTCAAGATACTCGTTTTTGGTAATGTTGTGTTCTGTTTATCCATATAGAGTGTTATTCATGCATTTTAGCGTTTCAGTATCCAAGAAGGTCAAAAACGCTCATAATACATGTTTCTCATAATGTCCTTTCGTTTAGCTATGCATTTTGGCGTTTTTGTACTTAACAAGCTCAAAAACACGTAAAATACTTGTGTTTAATAATGTTATTGTGTTCCTCCATAAAGGGTATTTTGCATTATTTTAGTGCGTTTTCCATGCTTTTTTTTTTTAGCGTTTTGGTACCAAATATGCTCATAAACACTCAAAAGAGACTTTCCTGGAAATGACGTTTCCTTCCCCTGTAGGGTGGTTTGCATACATTTTGGCGTTTTGGTACCTAACAATGTCAAATACGCTCAAAATACTCGTTTTTGGTAATCTGTTTCTCCATATAGTGTTATTTTATTTATTTATTTATTTTATTTATTATTTTTTTTTTTTTTGCATTTTAGCGTTTTAGTATCTAATACTATTAAAAATGCTCATAATACATGTTTCTCATTAAGTCTGTTTATTTATCCATATGGGATACTTTACATGAATTTTGGTGTTTTTCTATGTAACATCCTCACAAACACTCAAAATTCTCATTTTTGGTAATGTTATACTTTTTTTTTCCATAAAGGATGTTTTACATTCGTTTTAGCGTTTTGGTACGTAATTAGTTTAAATAAATTCAAAAGACATTTTTTGGTAATGAAATGAAAGGAATGAAAGGGATGTTTCATTGCTTTTTAGCGTCTTTTTGCCTAACACGCTCATAAGCTCCCTAATTAAAGGCATGTTTCTGTAAAAGTCACGGTACTTTGCATGCATTTGGACGTTTTCATACTTATCTATATGAAAAACTCTCAAAATACTCGCTTTTGATAATGTTGTTCAGTTTCTCCATATAGATTGCTATTCATGCGTTTTAGCGTTTTAGTACATTAGAAGCTCAAAAGCACTCATAATACAAGTTTCTCATAATGTACTTTTTTTTCCCATATTGAGTATTTTTCAGGCATTTTTGTGTTTTTTTGTAGGTAATACACTCCAAAACACTTAAAATAGACTTTTTTTGGGTAAAGTTACTGTGTTTCTCCATAAAGGGTTTTTTTGCATGCCTTTTGGCGTTTCGGTAAATAACAGCTAAAAACCACTCAAAAGACACGTTTTTTTTTTTTTTTTGGTAATGTCGTTTCATTTCCCAGTAGAAGGGACTTTGCATGTATTTTGGTGTTTAAGTACCTAACAATGTTAAAAACATTGAAAAAAAAGAAGTTATATATATATATATATATATATATATATATATATATATATATATATATATATATATATATATATATATATATATATATATATATATATATATATATATATATATATATATATATATATATATATATATATATATATATATATATATATATATAATTTTTTTTTTTTTTCAACGTTGTTCTGTTTCTGTATTTTGAGTTATACTAAAGCGTTTTCGCATTTTGGTATCTAAGAAGCTAAAAAGTCATAATACACGTTTCTCGTAATGTTTTTCTTTTTCCTTTCCTATATAAGTTGGGTACTTTCGATACATTTTTGCGTTTTTGTACGTAACAAGCTCAAAATACTTATTTTTGGTAATGTTATCTTGTTTCTCCATAAAGAGTATTTTGTATGTGTTTTATCGGTTTGGTAGGTAAGTACCACAAAACACTCAAACGACACGTTTTTTATAGTTAATTAGTTTTCCCATATAGGGTATTTTCCATACTTCTAGCGTTTTGGTGACTAGCACGCTCATAAAGACTCAAAAGACATGTTTCTGGAAATCTGGTTTCCTTTCATCGTATAGGGTGCTTTCCTGTATTTTGGCCTTCTGATACTTAACAATGTAAAATACTCAATTTTTTTTTTTTTTTTTTTTTTTTTGTAATGTTCTGTTTTGGTATGTAAGTGGCTCAAAACACAGAAAAGGGACATTTTTGATGATGTAGTTTTGTTTTCCCATATAGGGTGCTTTCCATGCTTTTTTTTAGCGTTTTGGTGCCTAGCATGATCATAAACACTCAAGTGACAAGTTTCTGGAAATCTCGTTACCTTTCCGCCATATATGGTGCTTTGCATGGAATTTGGCCTTTTGGTACCGAACAATGAGAAATACACTCAAAATACTCATTTTTGTTATTGTTCTGTTTCTCCATACAGAGTGCTATCCAGGCATTTTCCCGTTTTGGTATGAATCTCAAAAACAATCATAATACACTTTTCTCGTCATGTCCTTTCGTTTTGATATATAAAATACTTTGAATGCACTGTGACGTTTTTATACGTAACAAACTCAAATTTTTTTTTAAATACTTGTTTTTGGTAATGTTATTCTGTTTCTCCATAAAGGGTGTTTTCCATGGGTTTTAACGTTTTGGTAAGTAACTCAAAAATACTCAAAATACACGTTTTTGGTAATGCCGTTTACCATGCCTTTTAGCGTTTTAGTCCCTAATACGCTCATAAACACTCAAACGACATGTTTCTGGAAATGTCGTTTTGTTTGCCCCATTTCTTTGTATACATTTTGGCGTTTTGGTACCTAACAATGTGAAAAACGCACAATACACGTTTTTGGTCATGTCTCTATTTCCTCATGTAGAGTGATATTCATGGGTTTTCAGAGTTCTGGTTCCTAAGAACCTCAAAAACACTGATGTTTCTCCCAATGATTTTTCTTTTCCCCATATAGAAGTCATTCCTTTTTTTTTTTTTTTTGCGTTTTTTGTACGTAACAGGTTCAAAACACTAAAAATACACGTTTTTGGTGAATTTCTTGTGATTCTTCATAAAGAGTGTTTTACATGCGTTTTAGCGTTTTGGTACGTTAAATTGCTGAAAAATTACTGAAAAGAGATGTTTTTGGTAATGTTGTTTTGTTTTCTATATAGGGTGCTATACATACATTTTGACGTTTTTCTTTTTCTACGTAATAAGTTTAAAACACTTAAAATACTTGTTTTGGTTATGTTATTCTTTTTTTTTTTTTTTTCATTAAGAATGTTTTGCACTCGTTTTAACGTTTTAGTACGTAAGAAGCTCAAAACACTGAAATTATTTTCTTTTCCCATATATTTCGTTTCATTTCTCCACTTGTTTCCCCAGCATGGATTTTTTTGCGTTTTGGCACCTAACAATGTGGAAACATATAGAGTGCTATTCATAAGTTTTCGCGTTTTCCTACCTAAGAAGCTCAAAAAAAAACTCATAATACACGTTACTTGTAATGTCCTTTCCTTTCCACATTTAATGTACTTTCCATGCATATTTGTGTTTTCGTTCGTAACAAGATCAAAAACATTAAAAATAACCGTTTTTTGGTAAAATTGTTGTGTTTTTCCATAAAGGGTGTTTTGCATGCCTTTTAGCGTTTTGGTACGTATGTAGCTCAATAACACTCAAAATACACGTTAAAGGGAAATGTTCTTTGGTTTTCTAATATTAAGTGCTTTCTATGCATTTTTATCGTTTTGGTGCAAAACACGCTCCAAAGACTAATGATACACGTCCCTCATTATGTTCTTTAGTTTTATCAAATAGGGTACTTAACATGCTTTTTTGCGTTTGTGTACGTAACAAGCTCAAAACACTAAAAAAAAAAAAAAACTTGTTTTTTGGTAATGTTATTTTGTTTCTCGATAAATTGTATTTTGCATACGTTTTAGTGTTTTGGTACTTATGAAGCTAAAAAAAAAAAAAAAAAAAACCTCGAAAGACTCGTTTTTCGTAATGTTTTCTATTCCCAAATAGGATGATTTTCATTTTCTTTATCGTTTTGGTCCTAACACCGTTTCTTGTAATATTGATTTTTTTTTTTACACGGTTTTTGTAATGTTGTTCTGTTTCCCCATATATATTGCTATTAAAGCGTTTTCGCATTTTGGTAACTAAAAAGCTCAAAAACAAACATAATACACGTTTTTCGTAATGTCTTTTTGTTTTCCCATATAGGGTACTTAGAATGTATTTTTGCATTTCTCTAAGTAACAAGTTCAAAATCACTGAAAATACTTCTTTTGGTAATATTATTCTGTATTTTTTTTTTTTCTCAATAAGGGGTGTTTTCATGCGATTTAGTGTTTTGGTACGTAAGAAATTCAAAAACATTTCAAACGACACGTTTTTCGTAATGTTGTTTTATATTTCCATATAAAGTGCTATGCTTCTTAGTGTTTTGGTGCCTAACACGCTGAAAAAGACTCAAACGACACGTTTTTGGTCATGTTGTTTTGTTTCACCGTATAGGGACCTTGGCATGCATTTTGGCGTTTTTGCGACCTAATAACGTAAAAAATACTCAAAAGACACGTTTTTGGTAATGTTGCTCTGTTTCTCCATATGGAGTGCTATTCATGCGTTTTAGCAATATGGTACCTAAGAATGTCAAAAACTCTTAAAATGTACGTTTTTCATAATTTCTTTTTATTTCTGCATATTGAGTTCTTTCCATTCATTTTTGCATTTTTTGACATGACAAGCTCAAAAAGACTTCAAATGAACATTTTTGATAAACTTATACAGATTTTTCATGAAGGGTCTTTTCAAGCCTTTTTATCGTTTTGGTACGTAAGTACCTCATAAACACTAACAGGAGACGTTCTATTAATGCAGTTTTGTTTTTCCATATAGGGTACTTTGCATGCATTTTATCGTTTTGGATTCTTGGACGCTCATTAATACTTAAAAGACACGTTTCTGAAAATCGCGTTTTCTTTCCCCATATATATGTTTGGCATGCATTTTGGTGTTTAAGTTCACAACAACGTGAAATACACTTAAAATACACGTTTTTGGTAATGTTATGTGTCTCCATACATAGTGTTATTAAAGCGTTTTCCAGTTTTCGTATTTAAGCTCAAAAACACCCATAATATACCTTTCTCGTAATGTCTTTTCGTTTCTCCAGAAAGAATACTTTCCATGCATTTTAGCTTTTTGTTACGTAACAAGCTCAAAAACTTTCAAAATACTTCTTTTTGTAATGTTATTCTGTCTCTCCAGAAAAAAAAGCTGTTTTACATTCCTTTTAGCGCTTTGGCACGTAAGTAGCTCAGAAACACTCACAACCCACGTTTTTGGTAATGTTTTGTTTTTCCGTATATGGAGCTTTCCATGCTGTTTAGCGTTTTGGTGCCTAACACGCTCATAAACACTTAAAAACACGTTTCCATTTGTTGGCGTTTTGGTACCTAACAATGTAAAAATACCGAAAATAAACGTTTTTGGTAATATTGTTCTGTTTCTTTATATGTAGAGGTATTCAAGTGTTTAACTTTTTTTGGTACCTAAGAAGCTCAAAAACACTCATAATACACGTTGCTCATAATGTGCTTTTGTTTCCTCATAAAGGGTATTTTGCATGCATTTTGGAGTTTTTGTACGTAACAAACTAAAAACACTCAAAATATTTTTTGTTTGGTTATTATATCGTTTCTCCGTAAATGTTCTGCATGCGTTTTAGCGTTTCGGTACGTAAAAGGATGAAAAACACTCAAAATGGTAATGCTGTTCTATGTTGCAATATAGGTTGATTTCGATGGGTCTTTTTTTAGCGTTCTTGTGCCTAACACTCCCAAAAACAAACAAAAGACACGTTTTTGGTGATGTCGTTATGATTCCTCATATTGGGGGGCTTTCCATGCATTTTGGCATTTTGGTACCTAAAAGCGTTGAAAACACTCAAAATAATTTTTTTTGTAATGTTTTCTTTCTCTATATGGAATGCTATTAATGCGTTTTGAGTTATGATACCTAAGAAGCCAAATGACACCCATAATACACGTTTCTCGTAATGCCTTTTCGTTTCTTCATATAGGGTATCTTACATACATTTTAGCGTTTTTGTATGTAACACTCAATTTTTTTTTTTTTTTCTATAAAGGCTACTTTGCACACCTTGTAGCGTTTTTGTACGTAAGAAGCTAAAACACAATCAAAAGACACGTTTTTTATATTTTTGTTTTATATTCCCATATACGGTTCTGTACTTGCTTTTTAGCATTTTGGTCCCTAACATGAAAAAAACACTCAAAATATACGTTTCTTGTAATATCAGTACTTTACATGCATTTTGGCTTTTTGATACCCAACAATGTGAAAAACACTCAAAATACACTTTTTGGTAATATTGTTGTTTCTCCATATTGAGTGCTATTAATGTGTTTTCGCGTTTTGGTACCGTAGATGCTCAAAACACATAATACACGCTTCTAGTAATGTTTTTTTTTTTTTTTTGCATGCATTTTAGCTTTTTTTTCTAAATAATAAGCTAAAATAAATTCAAAATACTAGTTTTTAGTAATTTTCTTTTCTTTTATACTAAAGGGTCTTTTGCATGCGTTTGATACTTGCATTTTGGTGTTTTGATACTTAACAATGTAAAATACACTGAAAATTTGATATCCCGTATAAGGTGTTTTCCATGCTTTTTAGCGTTTTAGTGCCTAGTCCGCTTATAAACACTCAAAAGACAAGTTTCTGGAAAGTCCCCACATATGGTGCTTTGCATGCATTTTTGGCTTTTGGTACTTAACAATGTGAAATACACTTAAAAACACATTTTTATTAGTGTTGTTTTGTTTCTCCATAAAGGGTGATTTGAAAGCGTTTTAGCGTTTTAGTATGTAAGTAACTAAATAACACAGAATTAGACATATTTGGTAATGCTGTTTTGTTTTTCCATATAGGCTGCTTTCTTTTTTTTTTTTTTTTCTAGCGTTTTGGTGTGATCATAAACATTCCTCAGATAGGTTGCATTGCATGCATTTTGGAGTTTTGGTACCTAACAATGTGAAATACAATCAAAATACCCGTTTTTGGTAGTGTTGTTCTCTTTCTCCGTATAGAATGCTACTCATGCGTTTTCGCGTTTTGATACTAAGAAGCTAAAAAAACACTGATAATTCACTTTATTTCGTAATGTCCTTTCACTTTCATATACAAGGTACTTTCCATGCATTTTGGCGTTTTACTACGTAACAAGCTCAAATACACTCAAAATATATATATATATATATATATATATATATATATATATATATATATATATATATATATATATATATATATATATATATATATATATATATATATATATATATTGTAATCTTTTTTCTGTTTCTCCATAAAAGGTGCTTTGTATCCGTTTTTTGCATTTTGGCAGGTAAGTAGCCTAAAAAGTGAAAAGACACTTTTTTTGTTAATACTTTTTTGTTTTCCCACATGGGAAGGTGTCCATGCTTTTTAGCGTTTAGTGCCTAACACGCTCATAAACATTAAAAAGACATGTCACTGCAAATGTTTCCTCTTCTCATAAAAGGTAATTTGCATGCATTTTAGGATTTTGCTACCTAAAAATAAAAAAAAAAATATATATATGTATATAAAAAAAAACAAGCATTGCACGTTTTTGGAAATGTTGTTCTGTTTCTCCATGTAGTGTTGTTATTCATGTGTTTTCACGTTTTCCTACCTGAGAAGCTGAAAAAAAAAAAAAATCATAATACACGTGTGTCGCAAAGTCCTATCTTTTGCCCATGAAATGTGATTTCCATGTATTTTTGCCTTTTTGTAACAATCTTAAAAAAAAATCAAAACGCACGTTTTTTATAAAGATATTTCGTTTCTTCATAAACGGTGTTTTGCATGCGTTTTATCTTTTTAGAACGTCAAATTGCTCGAAAACACTAAAAAGAAACATTTGTGGTAATGTTTTGTTTTCCCGTATGTGTTTTGCATGCGTTTTGGCGTATTTCTATGTAAGATCAAAAACAAAAAAATACTTGTTTTTCTAATGTTATTAATTTCACGTAAAGGTTGTTTTGAATCCGTGTTTTACGTATTTTAATACGTAAGAAGTAAAAAAAAAAAACACTCAAAAGGCACTTTTTTTTGTAATGCTGTTTCGTATTCCCATATAGGGTGATTTCCATGCTTTTTAGCAATTTGATGCCTAACACGCTTATAAACACTGAAAAGACACGTTTCTGGAAATATCGTGTCTTCTTTATATAAGGTGCTTTCTATGGATTATTCCCCTTTTGGTACCTAACAATGTGAAAAACACTAAAATACACGTTTTTGGTAACGTTGGTAAATTTCTCCATATAGAGTGATGCGTTTTCGCGTTTCCCTACCTAAGAACTTTAAAAAAAATCATAGTACCCATTTCTCGTAATGTCTTTTTTCCCAGTAACAATGTATTTTCCATGCATTTTGGTGTTTTTATATGTAACAAGCTCAAAAACGCTCAAAATACACGTTTTTAGTAAAGTTATGGTGTTTCTCTATAGAGGGTGTTTTTGGGTGCGTTTTGGCGTTTGGGTACGTAATTAGCTAAAAAAAAAAAAAAAAAAAAGAAAGAAAGAAAAAAAAGAAAAAGAAAATACTCGATCTTGGTAATGTTGTTTTCGTTTTCCATATAAAGTACTTTTTAGTCGTTTTGGTGTCTAACACGCTCAGAAAGACTCAAAAGGTTCTGGAAATATCGTAACTTTTCCCCTTATAGGGTGCTTTCCATCTATTTTCATTTTTTGCTATCTAACAATATGAAATACACTGAAAATACACGTTTTTGGTAATGTTCTGTTTCTCCATGCAGGGTGCTATTCATGAGTTTTAGGCGTTTTGGTACCTAAAAACCTGAAAACACTCATAATACTCGTATCTCGTAATGTCTTTTTCGTTTCCCCATATACAGTACTTTACATGTATTTTAGCGTTTTGTACATAACAAGCTTAAAAACAATGAAAGTACTTTTTTTTGCAATGTAATTCTGTTCCTTAGCGTTTTGGTAGGTAATGTTCATAAACACTTTCCTATTCTCATATAGGGTTGTTTCCATGCTTTTTAGCGCTTTCGTGCCTAACATGCTCAAAAACACTCAAAAGACACCTTTCTTACAATATCGTTTCGTTTTGACGTTTTCGTACCTAACAATGTGAAAACAAAAACTCAAAATCCACATTTTGGTAATGTCTTGTTTTTCCATTTATAGATGTATTTAATGCTTTTTAGCATTTTGGTGCCTAAAAAGCTGAAAGAACTCTTGCAATACATGTTTCTCGTAATGCTTTGCAAACATTTTGTTATTTTTCTACGTAACAATTAAAAAAAAAAAAACTCAAAATACACATTTTTGGTAAAGTTATACTTTTTCTCCATTAGAGTTTTTTTTCTTGCATTTTAGCGCTTTGGTATGTAAGTAGCTCAAAAACACTGAAAGGAGAGCTTTTTATAATACAGTTTTCTTTTCCATTATAGAGTGTTTTTCATGATTTTTATTGTTTTTGTGCCTAGCACGTTCATAAACACTGAAAAGACACATATCTGTAAATCACGTTTCCTTTTTTTCCATATAGGGTGCGTTGCATGCATTTTGACGTTTTGGTACCTAACTGTGGAATACACTCAAAATTTATGTTTTTTGGTAATTGTTTTCGCGTTTTGGTACCTTAGAAGCTCAAAAAAAAAAAAAAAAACTCACAATACGTTTCTCTTAATGTTTCTTCGTTTCCTCACATTAAGTACTTTCAAGGCATTTTTGGCGTTTTTTGTAACAAGCTTAAGAATATTCAAAATGTGGTTATTGTGTTTCTTAATGTTTTGCATGTGTTTTAGCGTTTTGTTTCTTAAATAACTAAAAAAAAAAAAAGTAAAAAAAAAAACGCTTGTTTGCTTTTTAGTGTTTCGGTGCTTAACACGCTCAGGAACACTCAAAAGGCACGTTTCATGAACTGTTGTATTCTTTTCCCATATAAAGTGTTTTCCATGCATTTTGGCGTTTTTTCAAAAACTCAAAGGGTTTTTTTTATCATGAGTGTTAGCGTTTTGGTATGTAAGTAACTCAAAGAAAACTAAAAAGATACGTTTTTTGGTAATGTTTAGTTTTCCTATATAGTGTACTTTTAAATGTTTTTTTTTTTTTTCGTTTTGGTGCCTAGCACGCACATAAACACTCAAAAGACACGTTTCTGGAAATTTCGCTTCCTTCCCCAATATAGGGTGCATTGCACGCATTTTGGCGTTGATACCTAACAATGTGAAATGTATGTTTTTTTTTTTAGTAATGCTTTTTTCTATATATAAAGTGCTATTCATGCCTTTTAGTGTTTTGATAAGTCAAAAACACTTATAATATATATTTTTCTTGAAGATTTTTTCTTTCCCCATATTAGGTATTTTACATGGACTTTGGCGTTTTTCTACGTAACAAGCTCAAAAACACTCAAAATACTGTTTTTGTGTAATGTTATTCTCTTTTTCTTAGTTAAGGGTGCTTTGAATGCGTTTTAGCGTTTGTGTGTAAGAAGTTCAAAAACGCTCAAAAGACATTTTTTTTTTTTTTACTGTTGTTTTGTATTCCCATATTGTGTGTAATACATGATTCTCGTAATATTCTTTATTTTCCCATATAGGTTATTTTTCTTTCATCTTGTCGTTTTTTTTTACGATAAAAGATCAAAAACACTTGTTTTTTGCTAATGTTATTCTGTTTCTCTATAAAGGGTGTTTTGCAAACGTTTTAGCGTTTTGGTATGTAAAAAGCTGAAAAACACTCAAAAGACACGTTTTTGGTAATGTTATTTTATATTTCCATATAGGGTGCTTTACATACTTTTTAGCGCTTTAGCGCATAACAAGGAAAAAAAAATCAAAAGATACGTTTCTTGTAATGTCGTTTCTTTTCACCATATGAAGGACTATGCATAAATTTTGGAGTTTTGGTACCTAACTATGTTAAAAACACTCAAAAAATAAACATTTTGGTGATGTTCTCTTTCTTTATATAAAGTGCTTATAAAGCGTTTTCTCGTTTTGGTACATAAGAAGCTCAAAAACATGTAATACACGTTTCTCGTTATATCTTTTCGTTTCCCCATATAAAGTACTTAGCATGCACTTTAGCATTTTTCTACGTAACAAACCCAAAAACATTCAAAATACATGTTTCTGGCTATAATTTTCTCCATAAAGTTTTTTTTTACGTGCTTTTTAGCGTTTTGGTTCGTAAGTAGCTCAAAACACTCAAAAGACACCTTTTTGGAGGGAAATGTTATTTATTTTTCCCATATAATGAACTTTTTACGCTTTTTAGCATTTTTTCTGCCTAACACGCTCACAAACACTCAGAAGACATGTTTCTGAAAATCTCGTTTCCTTTCTCCATATAAGATCCTTCCAATATATTATGGCGTTTTGTTACCTAAAAATGTGAAGTACACTAAAGATATCCGTTTTTAGTAATATTGTTTTATTCCTCCATATAGAGTGTTATTAACTCGTTCTCGGATTTAGGTACCTAAAATCAAAATCACTCATATTACAACCATCTCGTAATGTCCTTTACTTTCCACATATAGGGTACTTTCAATGCAATTTAGCTTTTTTCTACCTAACAATATCAAAAAGTCTCAATATACACGTCTTTATTGTGTTTCTTTGTTGAGTCTTTATCGTGTTATTGTGTTTCTCCATCATGGGTGTTTTGTAGGCTTTTTAGCGTTTTCGTATGTAAGTAGGTAGTGCTTTCCATGCTTTTTTAAGGGTTTGGTGTCTAATACCCTGAGAAATATTAAAAAGCACGTTTCTGAAAATGTCGTTCTCATTCCACATATACTTTCCATGGTTTTTTTTTTTTTTTTGCGTTTTTTGTACTTGGAATGCGAAATACACTAAAAATTCACATTTTTGGTATTGTTCTATTTCTCAATAATAGAGTCCAGTTCATGCGTTTTAGCATTTTGATACATAAGAAGCTCAAAACACACGATAATGTAATCATTGTACATTATTATATTATTATTATATGTATTGTACATATTAAACATCTTTTAATGTTTCTTTTCCCCATATACGGTAATTTGAATACAAATGTGGCGTTTTTTTGTGCGTAACAAGATCAAAACACTCAAAATACTTGCTTTTGGCAATGTCATTCTGTTTTCCATGAAGAGTGTTTTCCATGCGTTTTACCGTTTTCATACGTAAGAAACTCAAAAAACACCCAAAACACTGCATGTTTTTGGTAATGTTCTGTTTCTACATAAGTGCTATCCATGCGTTTTAACGTTTTGGTGCATAAGAAACTAAAGAAAAAAAACACTCATAATAAATAAGATAGAAAAAAAATAAAATAAAACAATCAAAAGACACGTTTTTGGTATCGTTGTTTTCTTTTCCCATATAGGGTGTTCGCCATGCTTTTTAGCGTTTAGGTGCCTAGCACGCTCATCAAAACTAAAAAAAAAAAAAAAAAAAAAACACCTGAAAAATTCCTTTTTTTCCCATAGGGTATGCATTTTTTTTTTTTTTTTGCTTTCTGGCACATAACAATGTAAAATACACCTGAAATACACGTTTTTTTTATATTGTTTTCTGTTTATCAATAAAAGATGCTATTCCTGTGATTTAGCGTTTTCCTACCTAAAAAGATAAAAAAAAAACAAAAAAACTAATATTACACGCTTCTCGTAATCTTTAAATCTCTTTACGTAATCTCCTTTCCCCATATAAGTTACTTTCCATTCGGTTTGGCTTTTTGTACGTAACAAGCTCAAAAACACTCAAAATCCACGTTTCTCGTAATGTGTGTGTATATATATATATATATATATATATATATATATATATATATATATATATATATATATATATATATATATATATATATATATATATATATATATATATATATATATATATATATATATATAGATAGATAGATAGATAGATAGATAGATAGATAGATAGATATATTAACATTATGAGAAACGTGGATTTTGAGTGTTCTTGAGCTTGTTACGTACAAAAAAGCCAAACTGAATGGAAAGTAACTTATATATATATATATATATATATATATATATATATATATATATATATATATATATATATATATATATATATATATATATATATATATATATATATATATATATATATATATATATATATATATATATATATATATATATATATATATATATATATATATATATATATATATATATATATATATATATATATATATATATATATATATATATAAAACACATGTTTTGTAATGTTTTGTTTCTTCATATAAATTGATATTGACGCGTTCTTGCGTTTTGGTAGCTAAAAATCTCAAAAACACTCATAATACACGTTTTTTGTAATGTTTTTTTTTTTTTTAGCAATATAAGTTACTTTGCCTGCACTTTGGCGTTTTTCTATATAACAAGCTCAAAAAACGTAATGTTATTTTTTTTCTCCATAAAGTGCAGTTTTGCGTGCGTTTTAGCGTTTTGGTACGTAAGAATTTCCAAAACATTTAAAAGACACGTTTTTCGAAACTCAAAAGACATGTTTCTTGTAATGTTGTTTTGTTTCCCCATAAGGGATGCTTTGGATACATTTTAGCGCTTTGGTGCCTAACAATGTAAAAAAACAGTCAAAATACACGTTTTTCGTAATGGTCTTCGCTTTCTCCATATAGAGACCTATTCATGCGGTTTAGCGTTTTTTTTTTTTTTTTACCTAAGAATCTCAAAAAAACTCTCATAATAAAGTTTTCATAATATCTTTCCTTTTTAACCATAGAGAGCATTTTCCATGAGTTTTGGCATTTTTCTACGTAACAAGCTGAAAACACTCAAAATACACGTTTTTGGTAAAACCTTTTTTTATAAAGGGTGTTTGCATCCGTTTTAGCGTTTTGGTACGTAAGTAGCTCAAAAACACTCAAAAGACACGTATTTGAAAATGTTTTGTTTTTTCCATATTGGGTTCCTTCCATGTTTTTTTTATTGTTTCGGTTCCTAACACGGTTATCAACACTGAAAAAACACGTTTCTGGAACTGTTTCTTTTTGCCTTATAGGGTGCTTTGCATGCATTTTGGGGTTTGGTACCTAACAACGTAAAACACAAAAAATACACGTATTTGTTAATGTTTTCTGTTTCTCCATATAATGCTATTCATGCGTTTTAGCCATTCGGCACCTAAGAAGCTCAAAAACATTCATATAACACGCCTTCCGTAATGTTCTTTCATTTCCCTATTTAGGATATTTTGCATGCATTTCGATGTTTTTGTACGTAACAAGGTGAAAAACACTCAAAACATTTATTTTACTTAATGTTATTCTGTTTCTCCACAAAGAGTATTCTACGTGCGTTTTAGTATTTTGGTGTGTGAGAAGTTAAATGACACTGAAAAGCGACATTTTTGGTAAAGTTGTTTTGTTTTCCCATATAGGGTGCTTTCCATTATTTTTAAGCGCTTTGGAGCTTATCATGTACAAAGATACTCAAAAGATACGTTTCTGAGAATGTAGTTTCTTTTCTTCATATAAGGGGCTTTTCAAGTATTTTAGCATTTTGGAACCTAGCAATGTAAAAAATTCAAAATACACGTTTTTGTACTGCTATTCTATTTCCCTGTATAGAATGCTATTAGTGCATTTTCGCGTTTCGGTACCTAAGAATTTCAAATACACTCATAATACACGTTTCTCGTAATATCTTTTCGTTTTCCCGTGTATGGTACTCGGCAAGCATTTTGGCGTTTTTCTACATAAGAAGAACAAAACACTCAAAATATTTGATTTTGATCATTTTAATCTGTTTCTCTACTAACGGTGTTTTGCACGCGTTTTAGCTTTTAGGTAAGTAAGAACTTAAAAACCACTGAAAAGACACGTTTTTCGTAATGATGTTTTGGCGCCTAACATTCACAAAAACACTCAAAAGATACGTTTCTTGTAATGTCGTTTTGTTTCCCAATATAAGTGGCTTTGCATGTATTTTTGCGTTTCGGTACTAATAATGTGAAAACACTCAAAATACACGTTTTTGGTAATGTTGATATGTTTTTCCATATAGAAAGCTAATAACGCATTTTAGCGTTTTGGTACGTAAAAAGCTCAAACACTCTCATAATACGGGTTTGTCATAATGTCTTTTCGTTTCCCCATATATAATATTTTTGCATGCATTTTTGCATTTTTTTGCATAACAAGTTAAAAAACACTAAAGATACGCGTTTATGTAAAGATATACTGTTGTTCATGTATTTTTGCGTTTTAGTACGTAAATAACTTTTTAAAAAAATAAGAAAAGAGACTATTGTTAATGTTGTTTTGTTTTCCCATATAGAGTTCTATCCATTTTTTTTTTTTTTTTTTTTTGTCGTTTTGGTCCTTAGCATGGTCATAAACAATCTATTGACACGTTTCTCTAAATATCGTTTCCCCATATCGGGTGCTTTGAATGCATTTTGGCGTTTCGGTACCAACAATGCGAAAAACATTACATGCACTTTTCTTTTTTTCAATATAAAGTGCTATTCATGCTTTCTAGCATTTTCTTACCTAGAGAGCTCTTTTTTTTTTTTTTTTTGTAATACACGTTTTTCGTAATGTCATTTCCTTTCCCCATATAGAGTACTTTACATGCATTTTGGCTTTTTTTCTATGTAATAAGCTCAAAAACATTGAAAATACATGTTTCTGGTAAAGTTATACTAATTTTCCATTAAAGTTTTTTTTTCATGCCTTTTTTATAGATTAGGTACGTAATTATCTCAAATACATTAAAAAGAGACGTTTTTGGTAAGGTGGTAGTTTTTTTTTTTTTTTTTTCTTAAAAGAAACGTTTCTGGAAATTTCGTTTCTTTTCCCAATATAGGGTGCTTTACATCCTTTTTTGGCGTTCTGGTACCTAACCATGTGAAAAAGATTCAAAATACACCTTTTTTGTGATGTGCTATTAACGCATTTTTTTTCCGTTTTGGTACCTAAGAAGCTCAAAATCACTCTATACACCTTTCTTGTAAAGTCTATTGGTATAACCATTACAGGGTGCTTTGCATATATTTTTTTTTTTTTCCCCCTGCGTAACGAGCTCAAAAACACACAAAATACTTGTTTTTGGTAAAGTTATTAGGTTTTTCCGTAAATGGTGTTTTGCCTGCGTTTTAGTGTTTTGGAACGTAGGAAGTTGAAAACACTTAAAAGACACGTTTTTCGTAATGTTGCTTTGTATTCCAAAATAGATTCCCATGCTTTTTAATGTTTTGGTGCCTAATGCGCTCAAAAAAAAAAAAAACACTCAAAAGATCTGTTTCTGGTAATATCATTTCGTTTCTCCATATCTGGTGCTTTCCAGGCAATTTGGCGTTTTTTACCTAACAAAGTAAAAAAAAAAAAAAAAATTATAAAAAAAAAAACTCAAAATACACGTTTTTGGTAATGTTTTCCTTTTTCTCCATATTCAGTCTTATGGTACCTAGCCTTCATAATACACGTTTCTTGTAATGTCTTTTTGTTTCCCATACATACAGTACTTTCCATGGTTTTTACCATTTTGTACATAAAACTTAAAATACACGTTTTTTTTTTTTTTTTTTTGTATAGTTATACTGTTTCCCAATAAAGGGATTTTTGGATGCATTTTATCATGCGTTTTTGGTACACAAAAATCTTAAAATTTCTGAAAAAAAAAAAAACATGTTTTTCATTTGTATTCCTATTTAGGGTGATTTACGTTTTTTTTTTTTGCGTTTTGATGCCTAACACGATCAAAAACACGGAACACACGTTTTTATCAATGTCGTTCCGTTTCTCCATATAGGGTAAATTTGAAATAGATTGTAAAAAACGTTTTTTTTTTTTTTTTTTTTTTTTTTTTTTATAGAGTGCTATTCATGCGTTTTCAAGTTTTGGTAACTAAGAAGCTCAAAAACGTAACAAGATCAAAAGCACTCAAAATATTTGTTATTGTTAATGTTTTTTGTGTTCCTTCATAAAAGGTGTAATGAATATTTTAGTGTTTTAGTATGTAAGCAGCTCGAAAACACTCAAACGACATGTTTTTGGTAATGTTGTTTTATTATCCCACATAGGGAGCTTTCTTTGCTTTTCAGCGTTTTGGTGCCTAACACGATAATTAACACTCAAAGGACATGTTTCTGGAAATGCTGTTTCCTTTTTTCATATAATGTGCATGCATTTTGGCGTTTTGGTACCAGTCAATGTGAAATACAATCAAAATACACGTTTTTGGTAATATTTTCTTTTTTCTTTTCTCCATATTGAGTGTCATACATGCGTTTTCGTGTTTTGGTAAGAAAGAAGCTCAGAAACATTCATATTACAAGTATCCCGTAATATTCTTTTCTTTCCCCCATAAAATATATTTTCCATGAATTTTTACGCTTTTATACAGTCATGACAAGATTAAAAACATATTGTTTCTCCATAGTGCTTTGCATGCGTCTTAGCGTTTTGGTAAGTTCCTCAAAAACACCCAAAAAGAATTTTTTTTTTTTTTTTTTGTAATACTGTTTCGTTTCCCCAGAGAGGGTGCTTTCCAAGCTTTGTAGTGTTTTGGTACCTAGCACGCTCATAAACATTAAAAAGACACCTTTCTGGAAATATCGTTTCCTTTCCCTATATAGGTTATTTTGCGTGCATTTTGCTGTTTTGTTGCCTAACAATGTGAAACACTCAAAATACACGTTTTTTGGTAGTGATTTTTTTTTTCTCCATATTTAAGTGCTATTCACGCGTTTAAGCGTTTTGGTACCTAAGAAGCTCAAAAACACTTATAATACGCGTTTCTCGTAATGTCCTTTCCTTTAGCCATATAAGGTATTTTCCATGCTTTTTAACATTTTTGTACGTAAAAAATTAAAAGATGCTCTAAATACTTGTTTTTTTTTTCTGTTATTCTGTTTCTCCATAAAAGGTGTTTTACGTGGGTTTTAGCGTTCTTGTACATAAATAGTTCAAAAACACACAAAAAGACGTTTTTGGTAATATTGTTTTCTTTTCCTATATAAAGTGTGTTCCATGGTTTGTAGCGTTTTGGTGGCTGGTACGTTCATAAACACTCAAAAGACACGTTTCTGTAAACTTCGCTATCAAGCATTTTGGTGTTTAGGCACCTAATAATATGAAATATACTCAAAACACACTTTTTGGTTAGGTTGTTCTCTTTCTCCATATAGAGCGCTATTCATGCGCATTAGCGTTTTAGTACCTCAGAAGCTCAAAAAACACTCAAAATACACGTTTTTCGTAATGTTTCATCATTTCCCGATATGGAAATATTTGTAGCATTGTGGCATTTTTCTACGTAGAGATAAAAAAAACACTCAAAATTTTTGTTTTTGATAATGTTATTCTTTTTTTCATAAAGGATGTTTTGCGTACGTTATAACGTTTTGTTACGTAAGAAGCTGAAAAAAATACTCAAATGACACGTTTATGGTAATATTGTTTTGTTTTCAGACATAGGATACTTTCCATGCTTTTTAGCGTCCTGGTGCCTAGCATGCTCATCAACACTCAAAGGATACTTTTCTGGAAAGCTCGTTTTATTTCCCAATGTAGGGTGCTTTGCATGCATTTTGGCATTTTGATATCTAACTATGTGAAATACACTCAAAATACAGGTTTTTGATGATGTTCTGTTTCTCCATATAGAGATATTTGTTTTAGCGTGTTGGTACCTAAGAAGAAGCTCAAAAACACCCATAATACACGTTTCTCGTACTGACTTTTAGTTTCCCATATGTTGAGTACTCTGCATACATTTTTGCATTTTTCTACGTAATAAGCTTAAAAACTCAAAATACACTTTTGTATTAAAGCTATAAAGTTTCTCCATGAAGGGTGTTTTACTTGCGTTTTCGCGTTTTGGAACGCAAATAGCTCTAAAACACTGAAAAGAGACGTTTTTGGTAATATTGTTTTGTTTTTTCCCATATAAGTTACTTTCCATGATTTTTAGTGTATTTTTCCCAGGCCCGCTCAGAAAAACTCGAAAGACACGTTGCTGGAAACCTCGTTTCCTTTCCCACATATAGGGTGCTTTGCATGCATTTTTTTCTGTTTTGTTACCTAACAATAAGAAATACACTCAAAATGCATTTTTTTTTTGGTAATAATGTTGTTTCCCCATATCGAGTGTTATTTATGGGTTTTAGCCTTTTGGTACCTGAGAAGATCAAAAATAGTTATAATACCCGTTGTTTCGTTTCCCCATATGAGGTGCTTTCCAGGCATTTTGGCGTTTTAGTAGCTAGTAAACTAAAAACACTCAAAAGAAATGTTTTTGGTAATGTTGTTCTGTTTCTTTATATAGAGTGCTATTTATGAGTTTTAGCATTTTGGGACGTATGAAGCTCATAAAAACGTTTCTCATAATGAATTTTTTTTCCCATATCGTTTACTTTCCATGTATTTTGGCAATTTTGCACTTAACAAGATCAAAAACACTTAAAATACACATTTTTTTGTAAAGTTCTTGTGTTTCTTTATTAAGGGTGCTTTGCATGAGGTTTAATACATAGTAGCTGGAAACCCTAAAATGCGAAGTTTTTAGTAATGTTTTGTTTTCCATATAGGGTGCTTTCAATGCTTTTTAGTGTTTTGGTGCCACGCACACTCATAAACACTGAAAAGACAAGTTTCTGGAGATCTCGTTTTCTTTTCTATACAGTGTACCATGCATGCATTGTGGCGTTTTGGTACCTAAAACTGTTAATTATTCTTAAATACACGTTTTTGGTAATGTTGTTCTGTTTCCCAGAACAACATTACCAAAACGAGAACCTTTTTAATAATGTTGTTTTGTTTTCCCATATAGTGTTTTTTTTTTTTTTTTTTTGGTGCCTAACGATCATAAACACCCAAAATACATGATTCTGGAAATTTCGTTTATTTTTCCCCATATAAGGTGATTTGCATGCATTTTGGCGTTTTGGTACATAATAAAGTGAAAACACTGAAAATACACGTTTTTGGTAATGTTGTTCTGTTTCAAAAGAGTGATACTCTTAGGTTTTAGCGTCTAAGTACCTAAATAGCTAAAAAAAAAAAAAAACTCATAACACACTTCTCTCGTAAATGTTATTGTGTTTCTCCATAAATGTTTTTTTTCATTTTTTTTTTTTCTTAGCGTTTCGGTACGGAGGTAGCTGAAAAACACTTGAAAAAGATCTTTATGGTAATGTTTTCTATTCTCATATAGTTTGCTTTCCATATCTTTTAGTGTTTTGGTGCCTAACATGCACAAAAACACTCAAAAGATATTTTTCTTTTAATGTAGTGTTTTTTTTTTTTTCTATGTATTTTGGCGGTTTGGAATCAAACAATGTGAAAAACACTCAAAATACACGTTTTTGGTAATGTTGTTCTGTTACTCCATAAACAGAACGATTAACGTGTTTTCGCGTTTTGGTACCTAAGCTCAAAAACACTCGTAAAATACTTCTATCCTAACCTAACCGAAGAAGCTCAAAAAAACTCTCATAATACACGATTCAATTCGTAATGTCTTTGCATCTATTTTGGCTTTTTGCATAACAAGCCTAAAAACACTGAAAATACTTTTTTTTTTTTTTTGGTAATGTTATTCTGTTTCTCCATAAACCGTGTTTTGCATGCATTTTAGCGTTTTGGTACGTAAGTAGCTCAAAACACCGAAAATATATTTTTTTGCGTGATTTTTAGCGTTTTCGTGCCTAGTACACTCATAAACACTCAGACACATGTTTCTCGAAGTTTCGTTTCCTTTCCCCATATAGGGTGCTTTCCATGCAATTTAGCGTTTTGGTAAGTAAGACTGTGAAATACACTCAAAATAAATGTTTTTATTTTTATTTATTTTTTTTTTTCTGTTTTTCCATATAGAGTGCTATTGATGCGTTTTAGCGTTTTGCCATCCAAGTAGCTCAAAATATTCGTTTCTCGTAATGTCCTTTTCATTTAGCCATATATGGTACTTTCCATGCATTTTAGACATTCTTTACGTAAGAAATACATGTTTTTGGTAATCTTTTTCGTACAGTGTGTTTTGGAGTTTTTTTTTTTTTTTATGCAAGTTGCTCACAAACACTCAAAAGGCATGTCTTTGGTAATGTTGTTTTCTTTTCTCATATTGTGACTTTTTAGCGTTTTGGTGCCTAACACGTCCATAAATACTCAAAAGACATGTTTCAGGAAATGTTTCCTTTTATTATGTAGGGTGCATTACACACATTTTTGGTTTTGGTACCTAACAATGTGATTTTTTTTTTTTTTTTTTTTTTAATATTCGATTTCCCCATAGAGAATGTTATTCATGCGCTTTATCGTTTGGGTACCTAAGAAACTAAAAGAAAAAATCAAAATGCACGTTTCTTATAATATCCTTTCGTTTCCCTATATAGGGTTCCTTGCATGCATTTTGATTTTTTTTTTTTTTTTTTTTTTGACGTAACAAGCTGAAAAACTCAAAATCCTTGTTTTTCGTAATGCTATTTTATTTTTCCATAAGGGGTGTTTCACATGCGTTTTAGGGTTTAGGTACGTAAGAAGCTCAAAAACATTCAAAAGATACCTTTATTGTAATGTTTTGTATTTCCATATAGGGTACTTTCCATGTTTTATAGTGTTTTGGTGCCTAACAAGCTCATAAGCATAGAAAGTTCCCCATATGACTAAACGAAAGTACGTTACGAAGGAAGTGTTACATGAATGTTATTGAGCTTCTTAGGTACCAAAAACGGTGAAACGCATGAATAGCACAAAACAAAATTACCAAAAACGGTGTTTTGAGTGTTTTTAAGTTTGTCAGGTACCAAACCCCAAAATGCATACAAATTACCCGATGTTGGAAAACGAAGCGATATTAAGAGAAACGTGTATTATAAGTGTTTTTCTGCTTCTTATGTACCGAAACGCTAAAATACGTGATTAGCATTCTATGTAGAGAAACAGAAAAACATTACAAAAACGTTTATTATATATATATATATATATATATATATATATATATATATATATATATATATATATATATATATATATATATATATATATATATATATATATATATATATATATATATATATATATATATATATATATATATATATATATATATGTATATATATATTTTTTTCAGTAATGAGGTAAAATTAGGAGCTAGGTGAGCGTCCCAGGTGAAGGTGGGGAGGGTACACACTTCAGGTCATCAAGGGAGTGGTTGTCTTGATTTGTCTTTAACTTGAGCAGCACGACAGAATTATTTGTCAGTTATAGGAGAGTGAATTGGTTGCTCTCTCTCTCTCTCAGTGTTTAAACTTCTGCATATCATATACTGCTTCTACCCTTTGGTTATCCATTGGCACAGTTGGCTCCAAGAATCTGAATATGTCATGACAAGGTGAGGGCGATATCTAGTATAACTGCGCAACGAAACAGAAAATGTCCTCATGGTTACGGTAATAGTGATGGAGATGCTGTTGGCAATTCTACGTGAGACAGAAACTTGTGAAATATTTCTATCTCAGCTTTGCCTATAGCTTCTCCATCCTTATCACCCTAACCTTGGGAGTTTCTGTCTCAGGCAATGTTGCCAACAGCTTCTCCATCCCTATTACCCTAATCTTAGGGATACTTCCTGCTCCGCTGTGTTGACGTGCCAGACATTGCTCATGACGTGTACCCAAATTCTTGGAATGAATTTAGTGCCCAAAGGTCTGATGTTCCCTTGTGGCAAACGATAATTACAAATCCTATCACTGGTTTAAAAGAAATACAAATATTGACACTTTTTTAGATTTTTAATTGATAATGGAATAATCCGAATATTAATAATAAAAAGAAAGGAATTCAGAAATACAAAATAAATGGTAGCGTACTCTTCAGTTACATAAAAACTGCGATGGAGATATTTTTGCAACTACTGAGTTGCGGGGGAGACCAGAGAATAAATAAATAAATAAAAAATATACCCAAAAAGTATGTATAGACCTGAGGACAGTCTCACACGGTGATCTCGAACCAGGTGGTTACACTAGTCACGTGGAGAGAACCAACAAAAAAGAACGAAAAAATGCGAATATCTATCCACTCAGAACAATAGTTTATCAACAGGAATATCTGAGGAGAATCCGAGAGAGTCTGGCTTTAGTAAAATTATTGTTAAACAAACACTTACTTAATATTACAGGAAATGGAGGAGGAGATTATCAGACTGCATGCTCACCTGAGGAGAATCCGAGAGAGTCTGGCTTTGCTTGTGAGGAAATCGGCGGGAAACTAAGGATAAAGGTTTCCAATGGGGAAATTTATTAAGAGTTATAATTTTGTTTTTAGTGGGGGGGGGCGACTAGGTTGTGAGTTCAGGGATGAAAAATATGAATAATTAAGTTACTGTTTACTTTATAGTTGTTACTTTAAGAAGTTTAATTCAATGGACTTTTGAAATCAATTGGGGAATTAGTCAAAGTCTGGTATCTCTTCCCGGCTTGCATAGCAACAGGGGTAAGAGGACGGCGAAGCAAAGAAGACTTATCAGATTCGTCAACCTCATTGGCGCGGCATAATTCTCTGGGATTTGTTTGAGCTGGTTTAAGACCTTACCATTATAGAATTAATTTTATCGTATTAAGGGCTCCCAATTCTCTGGAATTAGGTGAAAAATTCGCCTCTATAACCTGGCCAAGCAGGAGAAATTACGTTTATTCACGGGGTAAATTTATCATAGAAGTGGTCAACACAGTGACGCTGAGAGGGGGGGGGGGGAAAGCAAGGACAAAAGGACACTGACGAGAGGAGGGGAAAGGGGGGGGGTTAGTCACATGGTACTGAGACTGTCTGGTCATCCCCGCACATTACATGGGCCTTAGCCTAAAAAAAAAAGTAGAAATATACATAATTAATTTTCCAGCACTACACGAGCCTTTCATCCGTTCTAGAATTTTTCACCTCTCTCTTTTCTCCTTACCAAAAAAAATAAAATAACACCTTCACATCCGAGTAATTAGAACCTCCCCTCACCACCACACAACCAAGCCAGGCTGACGAACTGCACGTGATCTCTGTCGGGAAATAACTCTGACATTCCCTCCCATACAATGGCTCGTGGGCCATATCACCACAATGTCTCCTGGAGACATAACTCGGCTCTTTCTCTTATCTCAAGGAAAAAAGAAATTCCACCCCAACCAGCCTCTTGACCTCCTGTGGTGTGAGGACTTAACCTTAAGTCACTCCGTCACTCTCTGAAACGAGATTCGGCCACCCCAGTACTCGGTTCCTTCCACTCGAACAGTTATTTACTCATCCACACATTCACTCACACCACGAGATACTACAGATGAATACGCGAAGCGCTCGCCACGTCCTGAAGTAAACCACCACAGTATGGCCCGAACGGGTTGTCGAGTGCAGTAGTAGTCTGCGAATTAAAGTGGTTCCTTATTCCTTCTCAAATTCTTACATCACCTCTCACATAGTACCCATACCCGTCATACCTCGATTCATTACAACCAGTCCAGCCATCTTTCCCGAGAAAGGGTCTTTCACCACATAACCACCGCCTCCTCTTAAAACTTCCACCACCTTATAATGGGCCGTCCCAACGAACACACAGTTTCTTACACACTCCTGACTCTGTAGTTTCTCGCTTCACCCACACCAACGCCCCAATGTCTACCTTCTGCTCCTTGCGTTTCCTGTTGGCCGCATTACGGTATTTCCGAGTCATTTTCTCGTGTGTTTCCCGGATCAGCCGGCGGACCACATCCACGTCTTGCTCGTCACCATCAACTGCGGGTAGCCTGGCACCCACCACTCGGGGGCGCATGCCGGGAGAAAAACGCGAAGAAAGGTTGTTGGGCGATACTGGTATGGACAGCGGCATTCATAGTGGCCTGACACACAGGGAGTAGGCGAGGCCACCGTAGCGGGTAACCTCGGCACATGGAAGCCAAGATGGATTTGAGCGTGTGATGGAGTCGTTCGGTGATGGCGTTCCCTTGCGGGTGGTAGGGAGTGGTGTAACAGAGGGTGATGAGGTGTTGCTGGCAGAATTGTTGGAAGATCTGGGAGGTGAACTCGCCCCCGTTGTCCAGGACGATGGAGTGAGGAGTCCCGAAGTCGGTAATGTACTGCTGCAGCGCCTCTACAATTCCCTCTGATAGTTTGTTTTTGAATGGATAGAACTTCACAAATCGGCTAAAGTGATCTACGATAGTCAACACATATCGGTAGCCACCACTGCCTGCAATTATATCCCTCAGGTCTATACACACCCCTCAGGCACATCTCCCCACTTATCCACTTATTTCCAGTCTCCACCTCTTTCGGTCAGTCGCGAAATAAATCCCACCGCTGCCACCAGTTTAGTGCCCAAAGGTCTGATGTTCCCTTGTGGCAGACGATAATTACAAATCCTATCACTGGTTTAAAAGAAATACAAATATTGACACTTTTATAGATTTTTAATTGATAATGGAATAATCCGAATATTAATAATAAAAAGAAAGGAATTCAGAAATACAAAATAAATGGTAGCGTACTCTTCAGTTACATAAAAACTGCAATGAAGATATTTTCGCGACTACTGAGTTGCGGGGGAGACCAGAGAATAAATAAATAAATAAAAAATATACCCAAAAAGTATGTATAGACCTGAGGACAGTCTCACACGGTGATCTCGAACCAGGTGGTTACACTAGTCACGTGGAGAGAACCAACAAAAAAGAACGAAAAAATGCGAATATCTATCCACTCAGAACAATAGTTTATCAACAGGAATATCTGAAGAGAATCCGAGAGAGTCTGGCTTTAGTAAAATTATTGTTAAACAAACACTTACTTAATATTACAGGAAATGCAGGAGGAGATTATCAGACTGCATGCTCACCTGAGGAGAATCCGAGAGAGTCTGGCTTTGCTTGTGAGGAAATCGGCGGGAAACTAAGGATAAACGTTTCCAATGGGGAAATTTATTAAGAGTTATAATTTTGTTTTTAGTGGGGGGGGGGGCGACTAGGTTGTGAGTTCAGGGATGAAAAATATGAATAATTAAGTTACTGTTTACTTTATAGTTGTTACTTTAAGAAGTTTAATAAAGGGGCCATAGCACATTTTTGGGGTGATTTTCAAGCAATTTTGGAGTTTTAGGGTGATCGTCTCTCATAAATAATCAACACTTTGGCAATACCTCAGAAGCGTGGTATGGCTCTGAGAAGCGTTTAATGCCTCTGAGCGGCATTTAAACCAACCCATGTGCTCAGCGAGTGATTTAAAGGTCTACGTTGACATCCGAGAAATTTGCATTTCTCATCTACGAGTTTTTGAAGATTTTTATAATTTTTTTTGTGGCGAATCTAGCATCACCCGTCAGGCAAGCCTCTAAGCAGTCACTGAGGGCAGTGAGGGGTGTCTCACAGTCAGTAGCCCGCGGCGGGCTGTTGAGAGAGAAAGGAGGGTGTGTTGCTCTGATCAGCATCATTACTTCTCTTTTAGCACTCTTTAGCACTTCTACGTAGCTACATCACCTTACTCTTCTGAAGATGGCTAGAATAAAGAAGGGAGTGAAGCAGAGCCGACTGAACCTAAAAGCGGCAAGAGAAAAGAAGAAAAAGCAGACGCCGAGTGTTGATGCCCGCGTGACCACAAGCAGTGAGTCACCACTACCACCACCACCCAGCATGTCACCATCACAACATCCAGCGTGAAGAGGAAGAACCTTTTGACAAAAGAATCTGATATACCAGTGGTAACACAAGAAAATGTCTTTTTGAAGAAACAAAGCTTAGAAGAACTTGCATCGAATGTGTGCTGCCCTGAGTGTTTTGAGAAGATGAAGTGCATATTCACGAGAAAACATGCAGACAGTAGCTTCAAAATTGTGTGTACAAAGTGTTCATATATAGCAAAAGACACTGCTGAAGACCACAAAAGTAAGGAAGTAAGTGAAGGACTGAGGTTAGTAGAAGATGTCTACAAAAGGCTAACAACTGATGATATGATGACGAGGTGCCTCAGAGGGAAGACTCAAAATCCCAATGAGTCATTACACCACAGAATATGGCGCTACTGCTCAAAGCACAAAAATGCCACGAAGGAAATGCTGGACTTCGCAACTGCACAGGCGGTGTCCAACTTCAATGGAGGATATCTTTCTAGCGACCTGTGCAGTAAGTTGGGAGTGGCCTTCACAGACAAGAACTACAAATACCTTACAAAGGAAAACACCAAAATGGACAGGCCGATCAAGAAGAAGATCAGAAGCAAACAGCTGCAAAAGGACCTGGAGGCATATGCATCTGGTGCGCATTAGCCATGCAGCGACACTCCCAGAACTTCAGAGCCTCTTTTCTCAAAACATAGGTAAGCGCTTCTAAGTCAAAATAACTTTCTTATTTATCAACCGATTTCCTTGATTTTTTTTGTGTGTGTTTGTGTGAATGAATTTTCTACAAAAATTGTTACTTACTTTTCAAAAATATATATATTATATATTTAAAAAAATTCTATTATTCATGATGTCGGGTATGCAGTTTTTCATTGAAATGTATTAGAGGTATATCATTATTTTTTGGGAAAACTAGCAAACAGGCATTGAAGATTAACCCTTCTAGTATACACACAACTTTAGTGTGAATGATTTCTGGACTCATATTACTAAGGAATTATTCAATTTCTAAAGTACTCTTTTTTACAAGTTTTTAATTTTCATATTTTTTCCTTTACAGATACCATGATGAAACTTCGCCTCATCATTTACCATATGATTACACACTTTGAGTAAAATTTACAAAAGGCTATGATGATTTTTAATCAACCCCCCAAAAAAATGTGCTATGGCCCCTTAATTCAATGGACTTTTGAAATCAATTGGGGAATTAGTCAAAGTCTGGTATCTCTTCCCGGCTTGCGTAGCAACAGGGGTAAGAGGACGGCGAAGCAAAGAAGACTTATCAGATTCGTCAACCTCATTGGTGCGGCGTAATTCTCTGGGATTTGTTTGAGCTGGTTTAAGACCTTACCATTATAGAATTAATTTTATCGTATTAAGGGCTCCCCATTCTCTGGAATTAGGTGAAAAATTCGCCTCTATAACCTGGCCAAGCAGGAGAAATTACGTTTATTCACGGGGTAAATTTATCATAGAAGTGGTCAACACAGTGACACTGAGAGGGGAGGGGGGAAAAGCAAGGACAAAAGGACACTGAGGAGAGGAGGGGAAAGGGGGGGGGTTAGTCACATGGTACTGAGACTGTCTGGTCATCCCCGCACATTACATGGGCCTTAGCCTAAAAAAAAAGTAGAAATATACATAATTAATTTTCCAGCACTACATGAACTGTACCATTACTTTCATGCAACTTTTCTAAATTATTTCAAAGGGATCTACATGTATATAACTACTTTTATCATTCATCCTTATATTGAGAAAATATAAAAAGAGTAAAGCGTTTGCAAAAAGTGTATTCAAGTGAAATACGGGTCCAATAAAAGAGGGTCACTTTATATATGTGAAAGTGTATTTCATATTCATGTAGTTTTTACTTAAACATCATAGTTGTCTTTGAGTAGGTAATTCATTTTGTTGCCATTTTTAAGGAAGTAGAGATGATAATGTCACTAAAATGAACATCCTTTCTGCAAAGATAATATGGATCATACCCTGATGTTAGATGGAATTGAATGAAAGTCATATCTAGCCTGATCATTTACCAACAGCTTGGCATGTCCTCCCATGTGAATGCCACACCCCGTCCGTGTGCTTCATAATTCAGCAGGCCACCTGAATGGTCTATCTATCCCTTGGTGGTGTAGTGATAGGTTACCTTGGAGGGCGAGTATTCTGTCCCCGTCCAGTAGCTGCCCTGTTAGATACTGTAGGAGGCTGTTCAGTCTTGCTGGGTGAGTTTAACTTCAGTCTAATGTTAAATATTGGAGGAATTCTTGCTATCATGGCAAAACTTTGTTAGTTATTGCATGGACTTCACAAATGTGTATTACATTCGGGTCTATTTCATAACTTGTTTTGCTTGATTTGTGCATGATGTCCTTCGTGTTCTTTAACTTCCAGGTTTGGTTGCTATGTCAAAAGATGTGGAATCCATGTATGCATCAATCAAGGCACTTTCATGTGTAATCAAGACCAGTAAGACAGGTGAGACTTGACTACCTTCCTGCCCAGCCCTTGCCGCACCCAACTACCTCTGTGTGGGGGTGAAGTGGCTTCCACTGAATGGTGTGGTTACCGTCCCCATCATCAGTACTGGCCGCTCCTTAACTGCCTCGGGGGGTACCGCTACCGGAACGTCATGCCGACGGCCGAGGGCCCCATTGCCGTGACGTCAGTGGGAGGAGTGCGGTTCGTGCTATCCCCGTCTCTCTGGAAGTGGTCCGGTTCCCCCTTGAAACCTAGGCTGCGAGGCAAGAAAATAATGTATAAAAAACAAAAATATGAATACAAAGCCATAAGACAAAAAATATGAAAAAACCACTAGGTGTTGGCACACGACCCCACTCCCTCGGTCAGAGGCATGGTATGTTAATGGCGGTGATTTTTTGTCGCGTCTCTTTCCCAGGAGCAGTCCGGTGCCACCTTAAAACCTAGGCTGCGAGACAGAAAAATAATGCATAAAAACAAAAATATGAATACAAAACCATAAGACAAAAAATATGAAAAAACCACTAGGTGTTGGCACGCGGGCCCGCCCACGTGAACGAGAGAACGACGATGATGCCACTCAGACACCATGAGTGGTACAGAGAAAGGAGATAGTGAAGGGAAGAAAGGAGGAGTCCATTATTAGAAGACAGGTTCAGGAGGCACAGTGGGAGGATCAAGGAGATTGCAGTGCGGCAGGTGACGGAAAGCTGGGGGGAGGTTGGTAATGAAATTGTATGTGATTGTGTGTCTGTCGGAGAAGGAGCTTAGTTGTTTTTCGATTCTATTGTGGAGTGTTATGTTAAGGGGGGGGATGTTGGACTCCTCGTGAATGGAGAGAGAGGTTCGGAAGTCGAACCATTTCGTCCCAAGAGCGAAACGAATTGCTCGGTTTTGAACCTTCTGAAGTTTAGAGAGGTTGGAGGGAGCAGAGAGAGAGAGGGCAAGAGGGCAGTAGGTTAAGAGAGGGAGAATGAAAGCTTTGTAGAGGTGAATTTTTGTTTTTGTGCTGCTGTCGCGAAATCTTTCCAGGCTGCTCAGGGCCTTGGCGGCTATGATTGCTTTTTGTTTTATATGTATATTGAAGTTGAGGTACTTATCTATGGTGAGGCCAAGCACTTTGTTGTTGTTACTGATGGGAATTGGGGTGGGGATTGGATCAATTCTGTTTAGTGAAATTTGGCGGGGCTGACTTCTTCTAATGTTGAAATAAGTGACTTTTGATTTTTCGGGATGGGAGAGAATTCGCCATTTCATCTCCTATAGGCTAGTCGCCATCAGTTCCCGTTGAATTTTGTCGGTTAAGAGATCTAACGACCTGGCACGGGCCAATTGCGTTACATCGTCCGCGTATTGAATAGTTAGTGAGTCATTGTGGGCTGGGAGGGGTAGGTCAGCTGTGTACATGTTAAAAAGGGTGGGGGAGAGTACGGAGCCTTGTGGGACTCCAGCCTGGGGGGTAAAAAATGTCGAAAAGTTGCCCTGGTGGCGGATTCTTGTCTGTCTCTCTTCCAGAAAATTACACAAGATGCGTTGTGTTAAAAAAGGGAGATTGAAGTTATTACAAATTTTGTATTTTAAACCGGTGTGCCAAACGGTGTCAAACGCTTTTTTGACATCTTTTGTCACGAGGGCTGTCTTGTAATATGGCTTGTTGAAATTTAGGTAGGCTACTATGCTGTTAAGTGCGTCCTCAGTTGAGGCGTTCCTCCGGAAACCGAACTGCTGTGGTGCCAGCAATCCGTTACCTTCGAGGAACGCTCTCAATCTTAAATTGATTAGACGTTCAAAAGTTTTTCCAAGAATTTCAAGGAGGCTTATGGGGCGATAGTTTTCTGGTAAGTGAGAGTTTTTTTCGGGCTTAGCAATTAGGGTGATGTTTGAAATTTTGAAAGCCTTTGGGAAGTATCCAGAGGCGAGGCAAGCATTGAATATTTTTGTCAGGCTGGATATGATTTCTGGAGGAAGGCTCCGCACCATTGGCCAGGTGACTCCTGAGGGGCCGGGGGCTCGCCGCGGAGTGTGCCTGAGCAACCTGGCGACATCTTCCTCCTCAATGGGTGTGATGAGAGGGTGTTGCGGTTCTAGTCGTGTTAAGTGTATAATGTTATGTGGTAGTGTGTTTGCTAGGTTTTGGCGCACAATATCGGTGGTATGGTGTATGTGGGCAATACTGGGCTCATGAAGAGGGAGAGGGTGTGGTTGGAAGGAGTTACGCCAGTGTGTCTGGAAGGTGTTGGTGACCTGGTCTGGGTTGGTGACTCGATCACCGTTCACTAGGAGGTACTCGAATCTTTCTCGCTCAAGCTGATTGCGGGGGTGTATTTATACTGGTAGGCTTGTCACACCGCTGCGCGTCCTGGTCTCTGATTGGCTGACGGCTGTCGCGGGCTGTGCTGGGTTGCTATCCAAGCTGGGTCTACGCGCGCTTGGTAATGCTTGTAGGTCTTCGGATTGTTGATTTAATGTGGGGTTTGTCTCTTTTATATATAGTGCTTCTAAGATGGGGAGACGCCTGGTGTCTGGGCATGTAGTTAGGATCTCCGTTTTATCTACTAGCATTCCTCTTGTGATGTTTATGTTATGCTTCTCCTTCACTACATGCCCAGACACCAGGCGTCTCCCCATCTTAGAAGCACTATATATAAAAGAGACAAACCCCACATTAAATCAACAATCCGAAGACCTACAAGCATTACCAAGCGCGCGTAGACCCAGCTTGGATAGCAACCCAGCACAGCCCGCGACAGCCGTCAGCCAATCAGAGACCAGGACGCGCAGCGGGGTGGCAAGCCTACCGGTATAAATACACCCCCGCAATCAGCTTGAGCCATTCTCTCCGACACCCTCAACACGGATAGACCTTCGCTACTGAAGAAGGGTCAAGGACCCGAAATCGCGATCTAGCGAAAATGACTAGCTTCGGCGAAGTCATACAGCCAATTAAAAAAGAATATAAGACAATCATAAGATATAAGGAAAATATCTTAAGAAAAATAATAAATGCTCAACTAGCTATCACATTCAATGATATATATATATATACATATATATATATATATATATATATATATATATATATATATATATATATATATATATATATATATATATATATATATATATATATATATATATATATATATATATATATGATAAGCTGGTCCCTTCCAAGTCATGAATGTCATTTCTTGTTGTACTGGATACCTCCTAACTTGGTGACAAGTCATCACAAAGGTCTGAATTTGATGAGTGCATAATTTCAGTTGGCAAGTCCTTAACTGTTTGATATGTGTGATGCCTACTTATGTGTGATTTAAATGTGGTTGTCTTTGAGAACATTTTGGAGCACTGATTAAAGGGGCACTGAATTCTGGTGCCATCATCGATGTGCTGTCTCAAATGCTTTAATAAATCCTTCATTCTATCACAAACTTGTTGGCACAACATAGTTTTACACTGTAATTTCAAATGGAGACTTAAGATCAACAATTTTTCATCACTTTTTGACCTACGTTCTTGGTGGTCTCGGTATATATGAGCCTTTAGCCTTGCATATGATGAAAGTGTTCATTTGGAAATAAATTAATGGGCATTTGATAACTCTTCTGTATTAATTCAAATGCAACAGGCAATGATTTACAGAATTTTTCACTGGCCTAGATACATGATTACAGAGAGGACTTGCAAACTCTGAATCCATGACACAAAAGTAATTACTAAAAAATCAGTAGTACTTAAATGTGCTTGCTCTTCAGGTATTCAGGGATTATTACAACACTTAAGAAACATACTTTTTTCTAAGAGTGGTAGTGGACTCATGGAACAAACTGTACTACATTTTCACTCATTCATCAGTCTTCCACTCATCCATGTCCACCAGCTGGATGTAACAGACTACCACTTAACCTAGGTAACCATCCTAAGAAACTGATGAAACTAACCACCGTAACCAAACCAAGCCAAATTAGCCTGACCTAACTAACCTAACCTAGCCAAACCAGCATAATTTAACATAGGTATACAATCAAACTAACCAAACTAAGAGTGCAGGTGAGGCCCCATTAGTTAATTATGTAGTTTACCAATGACTTCATGCATAAAACATAATTTATATTAGGTATGTAAAAAAAAAATGAGTATACATAATGCACAAATAAACACACTTAGTAATGACATGGCTTACAAGCTGAGGTTAACCAACCATTGAATTGTCACTTACATGCAAGAGAGGAGACCAGGAATGTTGTTGGATGCAAGGCCCTTAGGCCTTAGGGCCTTAGGAGGTAGGTAGGTAGAATACTGGCTGTCTGTGCCCTTCGTGGTGTTTTTGTTGAGGCTGTATAGTTAAGCCTTAACAACAGCGTCAACATAGCCTCTAGTGTCCCAGAAGTGCAGTAAGCAGATAGTATCAAGCTTGATGAAAGTACAGGCCTGGGTCTCACTCAGTGCAAGATAAAAAAAAGGTGTAGCTACTGGTCTCGTACTGGGGTTTGGCGGGCACCTCGTATTCATAAACAGAAAAATTGGTGATTCAACAGTTGGAAATCTCGATGTGCATGTAACTACTCCTATGCATTTATTATTCTTCTCATCATACTTCCTTAAAATTTCATACTACTAAATGTTTCAACTGAGATAACAAAATATATTTCTTACCTTGCATGTCTCGACAGAGTAGAATATTCCATCTTCTGGTTACTCAAGTTACTAGGTCGTCACCGAAATATTATATAGAACGTCTGAGCTTTTAATTTCATTATGAATAATTTTCATCATCACATTAGGTAAAAATATTTGTAAACAATGAATGTACATCGACACACAAAGATGCTACATGACAAGTTTTCAGTAACAGTGCCACGTGTTGCAATAAACAATACGCATGACAAATTATATAGAAAAAAAAAAAAAAAACATTTAAAGCATGTTTTTAAGGCTATTGGTATAACAGCAATGAATAAGTATTACATTCCAAGTATTTTATAAAGAATAATATTGAAGACAACCGCTTAGCAACGAAGAAAAAATGCAACATTTACAAACACCCTGTTGCTTCGATTTACAGTGCTTATCTGTATTTAATTATATCTCGATAAAATATTATTTAGATAATATGGAGGCTTATGGTGTCTCGGCACATACTCAACATTGCCTATTAAATGATAACAAGGACTGAGCCAAGAAATTCAAAATGCATGTCACATACAACAGTTGGATTTGTAAACCTTGGTTACAGTTATTTCCTGTTAGTATTTATGGGAAAAATACTGTAAAAACAACAGTTATTTTTTACAGTGTAGTAAGAAAGTTCCCTTAAAGACACCTAACGAGTAAGACTTTTGCACACACACACACACACACACACACACAAAATATGGCAGCAGCAGGAGCAAAAGCAACTGCAGCGCGGACTTTGTTTCGTTATTGGTGAAGAAACACTTTTTTTCTTTTTGTCTTTAGGTTTTAACACGGTCCTCTGATTTTGTGTTTGTCTTGTCGGATGCAGCAGCAGTGGGACCTTTTTCCTTTCTCGCGGCCAGACGACGAGGACTGTTTTTTCCTGCTCCTCCTGACACACTCAAAATTTACCGGTGAGTGACGGGGACGGAGCTGTTTTTGTAGCTCAGTGTACGTCCTTCCATTTTTAGGTTTACATTTAAGTGAAGCCTGTCATGCTTGTCTATGTTATTCCATGTGCATGTAAGGTAAGGCTGCTTGACAAAGTGTCTGACCCACTGCAGACACTTGCTTTATGCTGTACTGTAATAAACAAGTGATTTCTCAATGTAAAGGAAACAGTGAGTCACAAAAGTGCCTCTCAATAAGATGTGGTAATGAAAAGTAGAATATGAAATAAGTAGATAATAAATAAGTGAATAAATAAGTAAATAAATAAATGGATGAATTAATGTATACCCTAGAGAACATTTCATACCTGCTGAGCCTACCATAGCAAATACACTGATATGCTACAAAAAATGCATACAAGTATATGAAGATGGAAAAAAAATGGTGGAAGTCTGTCTTGTGTTGTTATTTCCATGGTTACTGCTCCTCTGAATTTGCCATAAGCATGCATCTCTCCTGTCTCACACTGACACTACACAAGACTTTCACCTTTATTCCGTTCCCTTTCAGTAGTCCAGGTGTTAAACAATATCTTCATTCTTTCATCCCCTTCATTGGTAAACTCTGGAATTCTCTGCCTGTTTGTGTTTTTTCCCCTTCCTGTGACTTGTTGTTTTAAGAGTATTGAGGCACTTCCTGAAACATATTTAGATTTTTTATTATTGACTTTTTTTTTTCTTTTTCGTCTGTATGTATGGAAGCGGCAACTGAAAAGATATCTTTTTGTTCCTCTGTTTGCCATTCGCCAAGAAGATATGAGAGTGTGAGTATAAATAGTGGCTATATGCAAATGTTAGAATACCATTTTATACTGACTCTAAATTAAAGATGTATTGCATTGTTTACTCCAGTTTTTCAAGTTGAGCCGTCTAATATCTTTTGCATCTAATTAATTTTCGTGTTCGGCTATTTGAATTTTTATTTCCAATCGCATTCTATGTTTTTAAGAAGCATAAAGGGTTGGAGAAAAAATAAAGCTTTTCTGAGTCGTAACAGGTGTTAATATTAATAACTGTAGTAGTAGTAGTAGTAGTAGTAGTAGCAGTAGTAGTAGTAGTAGTAATAGTAGTAGTAGAGAGCAGGATTATGACCTTCTAAACCTTGGTTTAACACAGCTTGTTCTCGTGCTATACATGAGAGAGAGGTGACCCACAAAAGGTATTTAAGCCTTTCATCACCAGAATCTCATGCACTTTATATTTCTGCCCGGAACCATACCAAGTCTGTTCTCCAACTAGCCAAAAACTCCGTCATTAATAGAAAGTGTCAAAACCTTTTAAGATCTATCTCCCCTCGTGACTTCTGGCATCTAGCCAAAAATATTTCCAATACCTTTGTTTCTTCTTTCCCTCCTTTATTTCAACCAGATGGCACCACTGCTATCACATCTATTTCTAAAGCTGAACTCTTCGCTCAAACCTTTGCTAAAAACTCTACCTTAGACGATTCTGGTCTTGTTCCTTCCTCTCCTCCACCCTGTAACTACTTCATGCCATCTATTAAAATTCTTCGCAATGATGTTTTCCATGCCCTCACTGGCCTAAACCCTCGGAAGGCTTATTGACCCTCCTATTGTTCTCCGAAACTGTACCTCCGTGCTTGCACCTTGCCTAGTCAAACTCTTTTAGCTCTGTCTGTCAACATCTATCTTTCCTTCTTGCTGTAAGTTTGCCTACATTTAACCTGTTCTTAAAAAGGGTGACCGTTTTAATCCCTCAAGCTACCGTCCTATTGCTTTAATTTCCTGTCTATCTAAAGTTTTTGAATATATCCTCAACAGGAAGATTCTTAAAAATCTATCACTGTTATGGTGTTATAGGTAATCTTTGGTGATGATGGTGATATCCTGTGAGGCTTGAGGAGGTGAAATACGGGAATTACTGTCTGGTGACGCGGTAATGGCGTCTGAGTAAATTCCTGCGGTTGAGGGAAATATTTCTGTGACTGGTGGAGGTGTAAACGGGTTCTGGTGTTGTGTGAAGTGACGAGAACGTCATGTAGTAACATGTACTACCTCATGTTGTTTGTGAGTTATCATTAGTATCAATATATGTGGTTGTAACATAGAATAATCGTGTTTTCTACTCCCCTAACATTGATCTGGTATTAGAGGTGATTCCAGGTGTGCTGTGTCAAGGTAAAGGTGGAGTGAGACGGTGTAATTACTCGTATGGCGATTTCAGATAGGTCGGGTAGGCACTCGAAGCCTTTAAAAATCCAGACCTTTAAAACTCCGGGATCAGTGTAACGTCCACTTTCTTGGAAAGATAACCGGGATGGTACGATCGTAAGTGAGTAAGCGATCGTGACACTTGTCAAACTCTTCCAACTCTGTTTATCAACATCTACCTTTCCTTCATGCTGGAAGTTTGCCTACATTCAGTCTGTTCCTAAAACAGATGACCATTCTAATCCCTCAAATTCTCGTCCTGTTGCTTTATTTCCCTGCCTCTCTAAAGTTTTGAATCTATCCTCAACACGAAGACTCTTAAACGTCTCTCACTTCACAACCTTCTGTCTGCCAGCCAGTATGGGTTCCGTCAAGGCGGCTCTACTGGTGATCTGGCTTTCCTTACTGAGTGTTCGTCATCCTGTTTTAGGGATTTTGGTAAAACATTTGCCGTTGCCTTAGACCAACCATAAGCTTTTGATAGAGTCTGGCAGAAAACCCTACCCTCCTACGGCTTCTTTCCTTCTCTCTGTAACTTCATCTCAAGTTTTCTTTCTGATCGTTCTCTTGCAGCTGTGGTAGACGGTCAATGTTCTTCTAAAACTATCAACAGTGGTGTTCCTGAGGGTTCTGTCGTGTCGCTTACTCTCCTCCTATTACTCACTAATGATATTCCAAACCAAATTTGCTGTCCTATCCAGTCCTACGCTGATGATGATACCCTGCACTTTTCCGCGTCTTTTCGTAGACTTCCAACTCTTCAGGAAGTAAACAGTTCACTCACAGAAGCAACAGGACGCCTGACTTCTGAGCTCTCTAAAATTTCTGATTGGGGCTGAGCAAATTTTGTATTGCTCAGTGCCTCAAAAACTCATTTCCTCCATCTATCAACTCAACACAAACTTCCAGACAACTATCCCTCCTTCTTCAGTGATACTGAACTGTCCCCCTCTTCTACACTGAACATGCTCGGTCTGCCCTTTACTTATAGTCTAAACTGGAAGCTCCACATCTCATCTCTTGCTACAAGAGCTTCTATGAAGTTTGGTGTTCTGAGTTGTCTCCTAGAGTGTTTCTCACTCCCCAGCTACTAACTATGTACAGGGGCCTTATCCATCCATGTATGGAGTATGCTTCACGTGTATGGGGGGAGGGGTTCCACTCATCTTTTTCTCTGGTCAACTCTGGAACTCCCTCCCTGCTTCTGTATTTCTTCTTTCCTATGACTATAACTCTTTCAGTAGGGAGGTTTCAATACATTTATCCTGTAATCTTTAACGACCTAGATCTCAGTGGTCTTCTTTTTTTATTATATTTTTGTTGCTCTTGGCGAGTCTCCCTCCTACACATAAAAAAAAAAAACCTTGTTTCACTTTTAGATTACTCTTTAATTGCTTATTTAAACTAATTTACATGAATTTATATGAAATTTATATGAATTTATATGAATTTATATGAAAAAAAATAAAAAAAACTAACTCCCGCAAAAAAATATAATCCCTAAAAACTTTATTTATTTTTCATTTTTTTTTTTAATCCGGGTTTTTTCCAACCCTACTATTAATACTGCTAATAGCGCAAGCGTCCTCAGTGTTGAGGGCACATCACAACTGACGTTAGTCAGACATAAGAGAAAAAAGCACCTGGCGTATTTTTCCTCACCAGTTAATTGGAGAAAACATTCTGTAATACTTAATACTGCAAGTCCTATTATTTGTGATTTTTCCTTCATTAATTAATCTTTATTAAAAACACATTATACGAGTCGTGCAGTGATTCTCTCTCTCTCTCTCTCTCTCTCTCTCTCTCTCTCTCTCTCTCTCTCTCTCTCTCTCTCTCTCTCTCTCTCTCTCTCTCTCTCTCTCTCTCTCTCTCTCTCAACTCAAACTAGGCTTTCGTTGTTTATTTCCGATGCTTATTTGATGAATGCACGGTTAGCTTATTATAAAAGTTTCTCCAGCAGATCAGTTACATTTCCTTGTTCTCAGTGCTATATATAATTCTCGTCAGCAGTAACGTCTTCGTGAATAAAGATAAAGAACGTGACACAACGACTTAAACACCCATTGGAATCCCTCTGCGTATATCGTGCCTGAAGTACAGATTCAGATGCTCATTTGATTAGCTTGCTTTTATTTATTAATTAATTAATTATTTTTTTTTATGTAGAAAGGACACTGGCCAAAGGCAACAAAAATCCAATAAAAAAAAATATGCCCACTGAAATGCCAGTCCCACAAAAGGGTCAAAGCAGTGGTCAAAAATTGATGAATAACTGTCTTGAAACCTCCCTCTTGAAGGAATTCAAGTCATAGGAAGGTGGAAATACAGAAACAGGCAGGGAGTTCCAGAGTTTACCAAAGATAGGGATAAATGATTGAGAATACTGGTTAACTCTTGCGTTAGAGAGGTGGACAGAATAGGGGTGAGAGAAAGAAGAATGTCTTGTGCAGCGACGCCACGGAGGAAGGGGAGGCATGCAGTTAGCAAGATCAGAAGAGCAGTTAGCATGAAAATAGGGGTAGAAAACAGCTAGATATGCAACATTGCAGCGGTGAGAGAGAGGCTGAAGACAGTCAGTTAGAGGAGAGGAGTTGATGAGACGAAAAGCTTTTGATTCCACCCTGTCTAGAAGAGCAGTATGAGTGGAACCCCCCCCCCAGACATGTGAAGCATACTCCATACATGGACGGATAAGGCCCTTGTACAGAGTTAGCAGCTGGGGGGGTGAGAAAACTGCAGGAGACGTCTCAGAACGCCTAACTTCATAGAAGCTGTTTTAGCTAGAGATGAGATGTGAAGTTTCCAGTTCAGATTATAAGTAAAGGACAGACCTAGGATGTTCAGTGTAGAAGAAGGAGACAGTTGAGTGTCATTGAAGAAGAGGTGATAGTTGTCTGGAAGGTTGTATCGAGTTGATAGATGTAGGAATTCAGTTTTTGAGACAATGAAAAATACCAAGTTTGCTCTGCCCCAATCAGAAAATTTAGAAAGATCAGAAGTCAGGCGTGGCTTCCGTGCGTGAAATGTTTACCTCCTGAAGGGTTGGATGTCTATGAAAAGACGTAAAAAAGTGCAGGGTGGTATTATCAGCGTAGGAGTGGATAGGACATGAAGTTTGGTTTAGAAGATCATTAATGAATAATGAGAAGAGAGTGGATGACAGGACAGAACCCTGAGGAACACCACTGTTAATATATTTAAGTGAAGAAGAATAACCGTCTAGCACAGCAGTAATAGAACGGTCAGAAAGGAAACTTGAGATGAAGTTACAGAGAGAAGGATAGAACCCGTAAAAGGGTAGTTTAGAAATCAAAGCTTTGTGCCAGACTCTATCAAAAGCTTTTGATATGTCTAAGGCAAGAGCAAAAGTTTCACTAAAATCTCTAAAAGAGGATGACCAAGACTTAGTAAGGAAAGCCACAAGATCACCAGTATAGCGGCCCTGACGGAGCCCATACTGGCGATCAGATAGAAGGTTGTAAAGAATCTTCCTGTTGAGGATAGATTCAAAAACTTTAGATAGGCAGGAAATTAAAGCAATAGGACGGTAGCTTGAGGGATTAGAACGGTCACCCTTTTTAGGAACAGGTTGAATGTAGGCAAACTTCCAGCAAGAAGGAAAGATAGATGTTGCCACACAGAGCTGAAAGAGTTTGACTAGGCAAGGTGCAAGCACGGAGGCACAGTTTCGGAGAACAATAGGAGGGTCCATAAGCCTTCCGAGGGTTTAGGCCAGTGAGAGCATGGAAAACATCATTGCGAAGAATTTTAATAGATAGCAAGTAGTCAGAGTGTGGAGGAGAGGGAGGAACAAGCCCAGAATCGTCCAAGGTAGAGTTTTTAGCAAAGGTTTGAGCGAAGAGTTCAGCTTTAGAAATAGATGTGATAGCAGTGGTGCCATCTGGTTGAAATAAAGGAGGGAAAGAAGAAGTAAAATTATTGGAAATATTTTTGGCTAGATGCCAGAAGTCACGAGGGGAGATAGATCTTGAAAGATTTTGACACTTTCTATTAATGAAGGAGTTTTTGGCTAGTTGGATAACAGACTTATCAGGAGGAGGCAGAAGACACCTGCCGAAACGATAATTACTCACAGTGAGGTCTAAAGCACTGTTCAGGGGGAGCTATCAACTTATCATTAAACCCAGCTGTGACCTCACTGAACGTTTCCCTTTGTGTCTCACAACACAAGGGGCCAGTCACAGCCTGCCCTCTTCCTCCACACAAAACTACAAGCACCTAATAACACACACCCTTCACTCAAAAATTTTAAAATCATTATAGCGACTCCTACACCCATCTAGGGAGGGAGTCCCCATCTGGGGAGGGGACCATAAATGTCCCCAGGACGGACTACCTTTCTGTCGACGACCCTAAGTGTCTTGACACCCCCCTCAACTTTTTCTACATTAACTTCTGCAACATTCGCGGTCTAAGATCTAATTTTCAATCTGTAGAACACCACCTCTCCTCTTCTAAACCTCATCTTCTTTTCTTCACTAAAACTCAGGTGTCTGAGGCAACTGACAGTAGCCCCTTTTCTGTTCCCTCCTACTTTCTCTATCCTCATTTTCGATCCAAAGCTGGATGCTGCGTTTATGTGCGCAATGACTTAACATGCTCTCGTGCCCACGCTCTTGAATCTTCCGAGTTTTCCACCATCTGGCTACGACTACAGAGTCACTCTCATACTAAATTTATCTGTGCTGTATACCTCTCACCTAACTCCTTTGACTATAAGAAATTCTTTGACTACTTAACTTCCAAAGTGGAGCACATTCTGACCCTCTTCCCTTTTGCAGAGATCTCCATTCTTGGAGACTTCAATGTTCACCACCAGCTTTGGCTTTCCTCTCCCTTCACTGACCCTCCTGGTGAACTAGCCTACAACTTTGCTATCCTCCATGACCTAGAGCAATTGGTGCAACACCCTACTCGTATTCCTGACCGTCTTGGAGATACGCCCAACATTCTTGACCTTTTACTGACCTCTAATCCTTCTGCTTATGCTGTCACCCTTTCTTCTCCGTTGGGCTCCTCCGATCACAATCTCATATCTTTACCTTGTCCTATCACTCCAATCCCTCCTCAGGATCCCCCTAAGCGAAGGTGCCTCTGGCGTTTTGCCTCTGCTAATTGGGGGGACATGAGGAGGTATTTTACTGATTTTCCTTGGAATGACTACTGCTTCCGTGTCAGAGACCCGTCTTTGTGTGCTGAGCGCATAACAGAGGTGATAGTGTCTGGCATGGAGGCGTACATTCCTCACTCTTTTTCTCGTCCTAAACCTTCTAAACCTTGGTTTAACACAGCTTGTTCTCGTGCTATACATGATAGAGAGGTGGCCCACAAAAGGTACTTAAGCCTTCCATCACCAGAATCTCATGCACTTTATATTTCTGCCCGGAACCATGCCAAGTCTGTTCTCCAACTGGCCAAAAACTCGTTCATTAACAGAAAATGTCAAAACCTTTCAAGATCTAACTCCCCTCGTGATTTCTGGCATCTAACCAAAAATATCTCCAATAACTTTGCTTCTTCTTTCCCTCCACTACTTCAACCAGATGGCACCACTGCTATCACATCTATTTCTAAAGCTGAACTCTTTGCTCAAACCTTTGCTAGAAACTCTACCTTGAACGATTCTGGGCTTGTTCCTCCCTCTCCTCCACCCTCTGACTACTTCATGCCACGTATTAAAATTCTTCGCAATGATGTTTTCCATGCCCTCGCTGGCCTAAACCCTCGGAAGACTTATGGACCTGATGGGGTCCCTCCTATTGTTCTCCGAAACTGTGCCTCCGTGCTTGCACCTTGCCTAATCAAACTCTTTCAGCTCTGTCTGTCAACATCTACCTTTCCTTTTTCCTGGAAGTTTGCCTACATTCAACCTGTTCCTAAAAAGGGTGACCGCTCTAATCCCTTAAACTACCGTCCTATTGCTTTAATTTCCTGCTTATCTAAAGTTTTTGAATCTATCCTCAACAGGAAGATTCTTAAACATCTATCACTTCACAACCTTCTATCTGATCGCCAGTATGGGTTCCGTCAAGGCCACTCTACTGGTGATCTTCTGGCTTTCCTTACTGAGTCTTGGTCATCCTCTTTTAGAGACTTTGGTGAAACTTTTGCTGTTGCCTTGGACATATCAAAAGCCTTTGATAGAGTCTGGCACAAAGCTTTGATTTCCAAACTACCCTCCTACGGTTTCTATCCTTCTCTCTGTAACTTCATCTCAAGTTTCCTTTCTATTGCTGCTGTGGTAGACGGTCACTGTTCTTCTCCTAAATCTATTAACAGTGGTGTTCCTCAGGGTTCTGTCCTGTCACCCACTCTCTTCTTATTATTCATTAATGATCTTCTAAACCAAACTTCTTGTCCTATCCACTCCTATGCTGATGATACCACCCTGCACTTTTCCACGTCTTTTCATAGACGTCCAACCCTTCAGGAGGTAAACATATCACGCAGGGAAGCCACAGAACGCCTGACTTCTGATCTTTCTAAAATTTCTGATTGGGGCAGAGCAAACTTGGTATTGTTCAATGCCTCAAAAACTCAATTCCTTCATCTATCAACTCGACACAACCTTCCAGACAACTATCCCCTCTTCTTCAATGACACTCAACTGTCCCCTTCTTCTACACTGAACATCCTCGGTCTGTCCTTTACTTATAATCTGAACTGGAAACTTCACATCTCATCTCTAGCTAAAACAGCTTCTATGAAGTTAGGTGTTCTGAGACGTCTCCGCCAGTTTTTCTCACCCCCCCAGCTGCTAACTCTGTACAAGGGCCTTATCCGTCCATGTATGGAGTATGCTTCACATGTCTGGGGGGCTTCCACTCATACTGCTCTTCTAGACAGGGTGGAATCAAAAGCTTTTCGTCTCATCAACTCCTCTCCTCTAACTGACTGTCTTCAGCCCCTCTCTCACCGCCGCAATGTTGCATATCTAGCTGTCTTCTACCGCTATTTTCATGCCAACTGCTCTTCTGATCTTGCTAACTGCATGCCTCCCCTCCTTCCTCGGCCTCGCTGCACAAGACTTTCTTCTTTCTCTCACCCCTATTCTGTCCACCTCTCTAACGCAAGAGTTAACCAGTATTCTCAATCATTCATCCCTTTCTCTGGTAAATTCTGGAACTCCCTGCCTGCTTCTGTATTTCCACCTTCCTATGACTTGAATTCCTTCAAGAGGGAGGTTTCAAGACACTTATCCACCAATTTTTGACCGCTGCTTTGGCCCTTTTATGGGGCTGGCATGTCAGTGGGCATTTTTTTATTAGATTTTTGTTGCCCTTGGCCAGTATCCTTCCTACATAAAAAAAAAAAGTGCATCAATAAATTTCACTTCTTGCTCTCTGTTCGTCTGACAATTTGTCTTCACTTGCCTGGCTCTCCCTCTTAAGGCCAGCAGCCTCCTTGACGGCTTTTTTTTTCCTATGGAGTGACGCTGTCACAGGCTGCACATCTGATGTAAACTGGTTAATTTTTTCTGTAGTTGTCTGTGCTTTTTTCCAGAGTGATGAAAAGCTTTCTGCATTTCATCAATGTTTTGATGTTAGCTTCGACAGTGACGTTAGCTGACATAACATCCATGTCCTGCCCCTGTATGCAAGATAAATCCAAGATAAACAATGTGGTGTAGTCGTGAGTCAAGTCACTGGTATATTTAAATGAGAGATCAGACCAGACCAGTATTCTAAAACAATTTGCTCTCTCACCACGACTGTTTGCCAGAGCCACAGAGATGACCACCAGGATTCTTGACAGTGTTTCTCCTCGTAACAATGTACAAATCCAGTTAATCTGTCACTACAACTGTAAAAACAGCCTTAAAAACACTCGTGTAACTTCAATTGGAGCCTTTGAATGAAAAGTAGTGGAGGTGTGGTATAGCCCCCTCTCCTTATCTCCCTCCTCCTCCTCCTCCTCTTTTTCTTCCTCCTCCTACTCCTACTACCCCAATAGCTTCCTACCTCCCTCCCCCTCCACCTCCACTACACACCCCCAGCAGATCAAAGAGAGAACCAGCACCCACGCCCCTCCCTCCCCCCTCGCCATATGAGGTACCTGGTGTGGGGGCGAGGCGGTGGAGGGGTAGGGGTGCAGGTGAGAGCTCCAGGGTCATGTGATGCTACAAGAGGCTTGTTCGGCCACGCCAGCTCGAGGACTTTCATTGTGTGTGTGTGTGTGTGTGTGTGTGTGTGTTTTATGTAGGAGGGACACTGGCCAAGGGCAACAAAAATCCAATAAAAAAAATGTCCACTGAAATGCCAGTCCCATAAAAGGGTCAAAGCAGTGGTCTAAAATTGATGAATAAGTGTCTTGAAACCTCCCTCTTGAAGGAATTCAAGTCATAGGAAGGTGGAAATACAGAAGCAGGCAGGGAGTTCCAGAGTTTACCAGAGAAAGGGATGAATGATTGAGAATACTGGTTAACTCTTGCGTTAGAGAGGTGGACAGTATAGGGTTGAGAGAAAGAAGAAAGTCTTGTGCAGCGAGACCGCGGGAGGAGGGGAGGCATGCAGTTAGCAATATCAGAAGAGAAGTTAACATGAAAATAGCGGTAGAAGACAGCTAGATATGCAACATTGCGGCGGTGAGAGAGAGGCTGAAGATAGTCAGTTAGAGGAGAGGAGTTGAAAAGCTTTTGATTCCACCCTGTCTAGAAGAGCAGTGTGTGTGTGTGTGTGTGTGTGTGGGTGTGTGTGTGTGTGTGTGTGTGTTTGTGTGTGTGGAGACTGACAGCTGAGTTTACACGTGTCTGTCTGAGTTTACCTGTATATTTATCTTTTTATCTATCTATCTGTCTATCTGTATCTTTCTATCTCTCTGACTGGCAGGTGAGTTTACACGTGTCTGTTTGTTGAGTTTATCTGTGTGTTTATTTGTCTATCTATCTATTTATCTATCTATCCATCTCACCTCACTGTACAAGAATTTCTACTTTCTCTAGATATTATTCTATTCTGTTCACCTCCCTAATACAAGAGTTTTCCTGTGTGATTACTTTTGTGTGTGTGTGTCTATGTGTGTGTGTGTGTGTGTGTGTGTGTGAGTGTGTGTGTGTGTGTGTGTTTATCTATAATTTTGTTTTCCTTGTGTTTCTAGGTGTTTATCTGTGTTTGTGTGTGTGTTTGTGGGTGATAAGAACATAAGAACATAAGAAATAAGGGAAGCTGCAAGAGGCGACAAGGCTTACACGTGGCAGTCCCTGTATGAAATATACCAGTAGTAGTAGTAACAGTAGCAGCAGTAATAGTGGACCATCATTCTTATCCCTATTCCCGTAATGCATAAAGTAGATAAGCTCAAGAAAATTAGAATTGAATTTGTATGCATTGGATGTATTCTGCCAGGGAGATGGCTACCATATCCGACACACACACACACACACACACACACACACACATACACACACACACACACACACACATACACACACACACACACACACACACACACACACACACACACACACACACACACACACACACACACACACACACACACACACACGTATGCGTCACAAGTAGGAATGATAACATATATAACTTTTCTCTATTTCTCTTTCAATTATTTTTGTATCGTTTTACTTCATTCCATCTTCTGTTATTTTATCAAATGTAACTAAAATAACTGCATGTGGATAAGGAAGAAAATAATGACGTACATCCTTCTCTCTTTTCACTTCATTCAACCTTCTATTCCTCCTTGAAATGTAGGAATTTAAAAGTAAAGAGTATGTCACTCTATTGTTTATTCCATTTTGAAATGTAGGTATCTAAAAATTAATCCATCAAGTCTAAGGAGGAAAATAATAACATACACCTTTCTCCCTTCACTGATAACATTAATATATTTTTGTTCTTTCTCTCTTCCATCTTTTTCTTCACTCCACTTTCTATTCCCTCTTGAAATGTAGGTACGAGAATCTAAAAATACATGCACGTGTCTGGGTTAGAAAATATAAACAGACATGTATTGTTCTCTCGTCTCATTTAAGTGCTTCGCTTCAGTGAGCCGTTAGTTTCTGTCTTTAGGAAATCACTGGAGTCGGGTGAGGTACCAGTAATGTGGAGGCAGGCTAATGTAGTACCCATCTTTAAGAAAGGAGATAAAACTTTAGCGTCTAATTATAGACCTGTCAGCTTAACTTCAGTTGTAGGTAAAATGTTAGAGTCAATAATAGCAAGGAACATTAGGGAACATTTAGACAACCATAACTTGATCAATCAGTCACAGCATGGCTTCACGAGGGGGAAGTCTTGCCTGACAAACTTGTTAAGTTTTTACAGTAGGGTGTACGAGGCAGTAGATAATGGTGATAGTTATGATATCTTATATCTGGACTTTAGTAAAGCATTTGACAAGGTACCCCATCAAAGGCTCCTGAGAAAGGTTAGGGCACACGGGATAGATGGGAAGGTGTTAGGCTGGATAGGGTCATGGCTTAGTGACAGGCGACAGAGAGTGGTAATAAACGGGTCGAAATCCGAGTGGGGTCATGTAATTAGTGGGGTGCCACAGGGATCAGTATTAGGGCCATTGCCATTTCTAATGTATATCAATGACTTGGATAGTGGAATTAGTAGTGATGTTAGTAAATTTGCGGATGACACAAAGATAGGTAGATTAATTAGGTCAGAATCGGATGCCATCGCCTTGCAGGCAGACTTAGATAGAATGAATGAATGGACGGATAGATGGCAAATGCAATTTAATATCAATAAATGCAAAGTGCTTAGCGTAGGTAGAGGAAACCCACACAATAGGTACACATTAGACAACCAAACTCTGGTAGGTACAGGGTACGAGAAAGATTTAGGAGTTATAGTTAGCTCTGAACTCCGTCTAGGGAAACAATGCATAGAAGCCAGAAACAAGGCAAATAGGGTACTAGGATTCATTTTTAGGAGTGTTAAAAGTAGAAGGCCGGAAGTAATATTAAAGTTATACTTGGCGCTGGTCAGACCTCATCTAGACTACGCGGTGCAGTTCTGGTCCCCACATTACAGGAAAGATATAGGTCTATTAGAATCAGTACAGAGGAGAATGACTAAAAGGATACAGGGGATGAGGAGTATTCCTTACGAGGCGAGGTTGAAGCTGTTAAATTTACATTCTTTAGAGAGACGTAGGTTAAGAGGGGACCTGATAAAAAGTCTTTAAGTGGTATAAGGGTTACAACAAGGGAGATGTAAGCAAAATTCTTAGGATCAGCAACCAGGGTAGAACAAGAAATAACGGGTTCAAGCTTGAAAAATTTAGGTTTAGGAAGGAGATAGGAAAAAATTGGTTCTCAAATAGAGTGGTAGATGAGTGGAACGGACTCAGTAATCATGTAGTTAGTGCTAGGACACTAGAGAGCTTTAAGAGAAGATTAGACAAGTTTATGGATGGGGATAGCAGATGGAAATAGGTAGGTGTGTTCATACAGGGACTGCCACGTGTAAGCCTGGTCGCTTCTTGCAGCTTCCCTTATTTCTTATGTTCTTATGTTCACTCCTATTCTGTTTCCAAATGTATCTAAAAAAAACAAGTGCATATTGTGTCTAAATATATATATATATATATACGAGTATATATATATATATATATATATATATATATATATATATATATATATATATATATATATATATATATATATATATATATATATATATATATATATATATATATATATATATATAACAAAAGTATCTTAGAATGAAAATAACATCTTTCTCTTTTACTTATTTTCATGTTTGTTTTACTCCACCTCTACCTCTTATGAATGTATCTAAAATTGAACCCACATGCCTAAGGAAAAAAATAATAACGAAAAGTGCATCTCGGAAAAAAAAATAATAACATACACTCTTCTCCCTTTACTTATTTTCATCCTTTCGCTTCAGTTCAGCTTCCCTTGCCTTGCCTTTTAGAAATGTGTGCAGGTCGTGGGAAGCAAAGAAGATATACCTGTGCGGTCAGTTTCATCCTGAGTTTAGCAGCAGCATCGACTTCTTTTGCTTCCTTTTATTGTTTTGCCTTGGCCGGTGCAAGTGCGTGCGGTGGTCAGAGCGGATCAGGAGGCTTTCCACTGAATGGCGGATTCGGATATATGAGCACCGCCGGTCGCCTCGCCTCGCCTCGCTTTCTTGAGGAGTAAGAGACGTCCAGAGAGCTGAGTACAGTCAAATCCAGCCCTCCAGGATCTGTCTTGCTCTCAGGATGTGCTGAAACGCTGCTTTTCCGTTTTTTTTATTTTTTTTTATTGGCTGTATGTTTGGTCAGTGTTTGTAGGGTTCGGTTAGAGGTCTTGTGTAACTGAAGACGATTTGGGGAAGAAAACATATCAAGTCGTTGTGATCAAAGGAAAGATATCTTTTCTCACTTTTCACTCATCCACCTTCGCTCTCTGCTTCCTGCTGATTGAAAACTATAGACGCAAGCAACTAGATAGATAGCAACATTTGTCTAGCATTCAAACCATACAGCGTTCAAGTGTGCTGGAGCCTAAGTTGAAATTAATAATACCACGGAAAATTTGAGATCTCTTGATAAAAGCACGGTGAAAAAGATTTTGTTGGCAGTGGTACAACCCTATAGTGCTTGAACTCTGAACGAAGCAAAGCCCCATTCGCTTCACTCGAGCAGACAAGAGGAACTCAAATGTCAAGATTTAAAAGAACACGGAAGAGCGAAGAAGAGCAGAGTGGGAGAGTGAAAGGGATGAACAAATGATAGGAAGAAATAAAATGTTGCGAGAGGGAAGAGTGGAAGGCCAGTTTTAAGGCTCAGGTTCAAGGTTGGTTTAGTGTGGGTCTAACGAGCCGGTGCGTGGAGAGCTGTGCGGGACTTGTGTTCCAGGTATCCCGCTGCGGTGTGAGGGGAGGAGCCCGCCATCGCGCTAGTAACTGAAATGAAAGAAAATGTATTGTGAAGGATACTGTGTGGAGGTGAGTTTGGCTACTAACGAAGACACAAAAAAAAAAAAAAAAAAAATGCAAAGTTGGCAGTAATGTACCGAGAGTTCTTTCTAATAAAGTGAAATAAAAGAGAATGCAATATAGATGCAGTGAGGCTTGCACGCAAATGAATGGACCCCCCAAAAAAACCCTGCCTAATGTTAAATGAATTATGGAAAGAGTATCACCAATAAGAGGAACTAAAAGAAAATGTAACATTGATGTGGTGAGGATGTGGTGAGGGTGCACGATAACAGATGAACTATAAAGAATGTATTATGTTACGTGAAGTGGGACAAGATTTCTCACCAATAAAGCGAGATAAAAGAAAATGTAATATGGATGTGGCGAGGGTGCGCACTGATAGATGGACAAAAATAATACGTAATGATGAATAAGATGTGGCAGGAGTCCTCACAAAACAAGACGAACTGAAGGAGAATCTAACATGGCAGCGTGAGTGCACACTTACAGGTGAATTAAAGGAATGTGTTAATATAAAAATGTGACACAATTTCTTACTCTAGGTGCATAAAAAGGAAACGTAGAATATGTGACGTTGGATGTACATTAATGAAAGGACTTACAAATGAATATAACGCAAGAGAGGTTGTGTAGGAAGTTTTCACGAATAATTCAAGTCAAAGAAAATGTGTTGTGAGAAATGCTGTTCGGGTGTGTACAAATAAACGGGCTAAGAGAATACATAATATTGGAGAAAAAAAAAGTAAATAAATGAATAAAATAAATAAACTAATAAAGTAAATTGCTTTTATTAATGAAAGAAAATAAAGAAAATGAAAGAAAATAAAGATAAATAATGATAATGAAATAAATAAAGATAAAATAAAAAAAACACTCCACTACCCTTCAGTACAGTACTGTCTGTCAAAGCATTCGAGATAAGACGCTTGGGAAAATGATGTGTGTGTGTGTGTGTGTGTGTGTGTGTGTGTGTGTGTATGCGTGTGTGTGTGTGTGTAGGTGTGGAAAAATAAAATCACTATGTTCATTTTGTTCACAGGAAGATTATACCCACTGCGGAGAATAGTGAAGTGTATGAAGTGTTTATGCAAAGTGTGCCTCATAAAATGACACTTTACGAAGGCCTGTGCAAAATTTAGTTAGTTTGAGTAAGATCAAAAGTTTTCAGTCTCTCCACAAATTAGGAAAGAGATTTATGGATTGATTGAAAATGCTTATCAATTGCTCTCTCTCTCTCTCTCTCTCTCTCTCTCTCTCTCTCTCTCTCTCTCTCTCTCTCTCTCTCTCTCTCTCTCTCTCTCTCTCTCCTCTCTCTCTCTCTCTCTCTCTCTCTCTCTCTCTCCTAATTAAAGTGACTAGGCCAATTATAAATCAAAAACAGCGGGAAGGCGAGGAGGAGGAGGAGGAGGAGGAGGAGGAGGAGGAGGAGGAGGAGAAAGAGAAGAGGAGCTGTATTAGTAATAGCAACAGGAGGAGGAGGAAGAGGAAGATGAGGAGGAAGAAGAATAGTAGATAATAAAGCAAGAAAGGAGGAAACGAATAAAGATGGAGAAATAGATGAATCAGATCTTCCTCTTTTAAGTTTTGTGCTCTTTTTTTCCTTTCTCTTCTCTTTACTTCATTCCCTTCTCCTCTCTGCTTCCTTCTCCCATTACTTTCCTTTTTTTTTTCTTTCCAACTGCTTTCTTTCCTCCTGTCCTTCCTTTTAACCCCCTCTTCTTCATATTCACTTCCTATCAAGTTTTTTCCCCTGTTTTAATCTTTATTTCCTCTCTATTTCCTAATCTCTTTCTTTACTTTTTCTCTCTTTTTTTTCCTATGATTTCTTTTTTTTCTTTATTTTTTTCAGCTCTTTATCTGGTAAAATTTCGTCTGTTTCTCAATTCTGTTAATTTATCTCTCTCTCTCTCTCTCTCTCTCTCTCTCTCTCTCTCTCTCTCTCTCTCCTCTCTCCTCTCTCTCTCTCTCTCTCTCTCTCTCTCTCTCTCTCTCTCTCTCTCTCAATTTTCCACCCGAATTATGCTAGTGGTAGGAAATGAACAGAGAGAGAGAGAGAGAGAGAGAGAGAGAGAGAGAGGAGAGAGAGAGAGAGAGAGAGAGAGAGAGGAGAGAGAGAGAGAGAGAGAGAGAGAGCATGTACAATCATTTCCCTTTTCAGTGTGTGTGTGTGTGTGTGTGTGTGTGTGTGTGTGTGTGTGTGTGTGTGTGCTCTCTTTCCTGATACCATTAAGCGTGAAAAGGACCACAGCCTACGACACACACACACACACACACACACACACACACACACACACACACACACACACAGAATGAGGGAAACACGAAAAGTCTATTTTATCTCGAAGGAATTTGAGTGAAAACTGAAAGCAAGATACGAAGAGAGAGAGAGAGAGAGAGAGAGAGAGAGAGAGAGAGAGAGAGAGAGAGAGAGAGAGAGAGAGAGAGAGAGAGAGAGAGAGAGAGGAGAGAGGAGAGAGGAGAGAGAGAGATGCAAGGAAGAGAGAATGAGATAAAGATAGGAGTGAAGAGCAGAAGGAAAGAAAGGAAGGAGGGAAAGGAAGAAATGAAGAGAACGAAAGAAGGAAGGAAGGAAGGAAAGAAAGAAAATGAGAGAGAAGAAAGGAAAGGAAGGAAGAAAGGTGTAAAGAACAAGAAATGAAAGGAAAGGAAGGAAAGAAGGAGGGAAGACAAAAAGACAAGAATGAAGTGCAGGAAGAAAAAAAAAGAAAGAAGGAAGGAAGGGAGGAAAGAAGAAAAGGAAGCTGAAAAAAAGTTGAAAAAGAAGAAAACCGAAAGAGAGAGAAGGAGAGAGATAAAGAAAGAAAGAAGGTGAAAAGGAAAGGAGGAAGAAAGGCGAAAGGAAAGGAAAGAAGGAAGAAAAGAAGAAAGGAAGGAAAAGAGGACAAGAGATACAGGAAAAGAGGGCGAGGAGTAGGCAAAAATAAGTGGTGGTGTAAAATATCACATCCTCTGGGGCTTCAAAACGAACTCGTATGCTGAGAAAAAGATAACATTTCCCACTATCTCCTCTCTCTCTCTCTCTCTCTCTCTCTCTCTCTCTCTCTCTCTCTCTCTCTCTCTCCTCCTAAACTATTAAACACACATGTTTATTGTGGCCTTTGCTAAAGTTATCTTTGTGGTGTATAACTATTTTAAAGCATTACTGTGTGTGGTATAATAAATATTAATATTGTGCTAAGATGTATAGGCACATGTATGTAACCAGTTGATTAAATCAATGTATAAATAATAAGCAAATAAATAGATTAATAAACTAGAAAATGATATGGTTATATATATATATATATATAATATATATATATATATATATATATATATATATATATATATATATATATATATATATAATATATATATATATATATATATATATAAATATATATATCTATATATATATATATATATATATATATATATATATACAGTATTTACAATAGAGGTCATATGTATCTATATATTAAGTTCACTGGAGGTCAGACATGACCATATTTTTGTGTCTTTCTTATGGAGGGTTGAGAGTCTGAAGGCGTAATCACTTGTGTGTGGACACTTTCATCTGCTGTGTGGACAGACGTCGTACGTCCACCACAGCCGTGAGGGTGTTCCACCACACTACAGTGGCGGAGGAGGAAAGGTGGGTGCTGGAGCGAGACCCTGGCACCTCCAAGAGGAGATCGTTGCTCAATACCGTTCTCGTATTGCGCTCAGATCTCCTCCAGGTAGCCCTCAGGTCTGCTAGGTGAGGAATATTTTGGATCTGCGCCTTATGAAGCACTGTCAGCGCTGCAACTTTCCGGCGATGATCCAGAGTGTCCCTCAGCATCCTCCTGTATCTGCTGCTGCTGCTGCTGTTGTCGCTGCCGCCACGGTTGCTGGCGAGGCTGCGTCTGTCTGGCGCCACTGATGAGGCGCTCTGCCCTCCTTTGCACTTTGTCCAGCAAGTTGAGATGACATCGGGCACTGGACATCCACGTGAGCGGCGCGTACTCCATGATGGGCCTGACCTGAGCCTTCTACAGGGTCAGGAGGCCATCGTAGTCAAGGAGGTGCCTCAGACGCCTCAACAGTGTCACCTTCTGAGAAGCTTTTCGGGCCACGTCCTCGAGGTGACGGTCGAAGAGCAGCCGCGAGTCCACTTCCACGCCAAGGATGTTTACGCTGTCCTGCAGAGGGATGCTGTTGTCTCCCATCTTCAGCCTTCCACGCACCTCACGCGCGTCCTCGTGAGAGCGGGATACCACCATGGCCTGAGTCTTTTTCGGGGGCAAACTTGACTTGCCACCGGTCGCCCCAGGCCATGATGTCTGAGAGCAGTGCATTGGCTCTGTCTCTCTCTCTCTCTCTCTCTCTCTCTCTCTCTCTCTCTCTCTCTCTCTCTCTCTCTCTCTCTCTCTCTCTCTCTCTCTCTCTTTCTCTCTCTCTCTCTCTTAATCTTTACCTTATCATTTTCTCTTTCCCCACTCTTCTTTCTTCTTAATATCTTCCTTCTCATTCCTTCCTCTTTCACTCTCCCCTCGCTTGCTCTCTCTAGTTATCATTCCTCTCATTTTCCATTTCTAATTCTCTTCCTCTTAAGCATCCTCCTTCTCATTCCCTTCCCTTCGCTCTCCCCCGCCTGTTGTGCTCTGACCCACTTCCCATCGCCGCGGGAAGACACAGGACACGGAGATACGCTCAACATTCTTGACCTTTTCATGACCTCTAATCCTTCTGCTTATGCTGTCACCCTTTCTTCTCCGTTGGGCTCCTCCGATCACAATCTCATATCTTTATCTTGTCCTATCACTCCAATTCCTCCTCAGGATCCTCCTAAGCGAAGGTGAATCTGGCGTTTTGCCTCTGCTAGTTGGGGGGACCTGAGGAGGTATTTTGCTGATTTTCCTTGGAATGACTACTGCTTCCGTGTCAGAGACCCGTGTTTGTGTGCTGAGCGCATAACAGAGGTGATAGTGTCTGGCATGGAGGCGTACATTCCTCACTCTTTTTTTCGTCCTAAAACCTTCTTAACCTTGGTTTAACACAGCTTGTTCTCGTGCTATACATGATAGAGAGGTGGCCCACAAAAGGTACTTAAGCCTTCCATCACCAGAATCTCATGCACTTTATATTTCTGCCCGGAACCATGCCAAGTCTGTTCTCCTACTAGCCAAAAACTCCCTTCATTAACAGAAAATATCAAAACCTTTCAAGATCTAACTCCCCTCGTGATTTCTGGGATCTAGCCGAAAATATCTCCAATAACTTTACTTCTTCTTCTTTCCCTCCTCTATTTCAACCAGATGGCACCACTGCTATCACATCTACTCGTATTTCTAAAGCTGAACTCTTCGCTCAAAACCTTTGCTAAAAACTCTACCTTGGACGATTCTGGGCTTGTTCCTCCCTCTCCTCCACCCTCTGACTATTTCATGCCACGTATTAAAATTCTTCGCAATGATGTTTTCCATGCCCTCGCTGGCCTAAACCCTCGGAAGTCTTATGGACCTGATGGGGTCCCTCCTATTTGTTCTCCGAAACTGTGCCTCCGTGCTTGCACCTTGCCAAGTCAAACTCTTTCAGCTCTGTCTGTCAACATCTACCTTTCCTTCTTGCTGGAAGTTTGCCTACATTCAACCTGTTCCTAAAAAGGGTGACCGTTCTAATCCCTCAAACTACCGTCCTATTGCGTTAATTTCTTGCCTATCTAAAGTTTTTGAATCTATCCTCAACAGGAAGATTCTTAAACATCTATCACTTCACAACCTTCTATCTGATCGCCAGTATGGGTTCCGTCAAGGCCGCTCTACTGGTGATCTTCTGGCTTTCCTTACTGAGTCTTGGTCATCTTCTTTTAGAGATTTTGGTGAAATTTTGCTGTTGCCTTGGACATATCAAAAGCTTTTGATAGAGTCTGGCACAAAGCTTTGATTTCCAAACTACCCTCCTACGGTTTCTATCCTTCTCTCTGTAACTTAATTTCAAGTTTCCTTTCTGACCGTTCTATTGCTGCTGTGGTAGACAGTCACTGTTCTTCTCCTAAATCTATTAACAATGGTGTTCATCAGGATTCTGTCCTGTCACACACGCTTATTATTCATCAATGAACCTTCTATACCAAACTTCTTGTCCTATCCACTCCTACGCTGATGATACCACCCTGCACTTTTCCACGTCTTTTCATAGACGTCCAACCCTTCAGGAGGTAAACATATCACGCAGGGAAGCCACAGAACGCTTGAACTCTGATCTTTTTAAAATTTCTGATTGAGGCAGAGCAAACTTGATATTGTTCAATGCCTCAAAAACTCAATTCCTTCATCTATCAACTCGACACAACCTTCCAGATAACTATCCCCTCTACTTCAGTGACACTCAACTGTCCCCCTCTTCTACACTGAACATCCTCGGTCTGTCTTTTACTTATAATATGGACTGGAAACTTCACATCTCATCTCTAGCTAAAACAGCTTCTATGAAGTTAGGTGTTCTGAGACGTCTCCGCCAGTTTTCTCATCTCCCCAGCTGCTAACTCTGTACAAGGGCCTTATCCGTCCATGTATGGAGTATGCTTCACATGTCTGGGAGGCTTCCACTCATACTGCTCTTCTAGACAGGGTGGAATCAAAAGCTTTTCGTCTCATCAACTCCTCTCCTCTAACTGACTATCTTCAGCCTCTCTCTCTTATCGCCGCAATGTTGCATATCTAGCTGTCTTCTACCGCTATTTTCATGCTAACTGCTCTTCTGATCTTGCTAACTGCATGCCTCCCCTCCTCCCGCGGCCTCGCTGCACAAGACTTTCTTCTTTTTCTTACCCCTCCTCTGTCCACCTCTGTAATGCAAGAGTTAACCAGTATTCTTAATCATTCATCCCTTTCTCTGGTAAACTCTGGAACCCCCTGCCTGCTTCTGTATTTCCACCTTCCTGTAACTTGAATTCCTTCAAGAGGGAGGTTTCAAGACACTTATCCTTCAGTTTTTGACTACCGCTTTGGACACTTTTCTGGGACTGACATCTCAGTGGACTTTTTTTTTTATTTGATTTTTGTTGCCCTTGGCCAGTGTCCCTCCTACATTAAAGAAAAATTATATATTCCTGGATATCATTGATGTTGTTTACGGGTGGAGAGAGCTGTGCCTGCCTAATCTTTCCATCAAATCCTGTTGGTGTTTAGAGTGGCCAATCTAAGGATTATGAAGCACCTACATTAATACTCTTGTGAACATTTACATGACCTTTGAAATCCATCGGAACTCACTACTAAGCCTTGCGTCACGGAGCCTGCTTAGTTTTCCAGCCAGGAGTAATGCAGGCTTGAAGACTGCTTGTCTCCCTCATCCTACCCCCGTCCTTCGCGGCACGCACAGCTGAGTGACGGCAAGGAGGGAGAGAGGGAGGGAGGGGGGAGGGGGACATGAGATATGGAAGGAGGGGAGGAGAAGGAGGGAAGAGGAAAAGGATAAGCGAAAGAAGCGAATGGGAATGATGATGTAAGAGTACATAGATATACCATTAGAAGTTCGAGGTAGGTTCCAGTAATGCGGTTTACACCTCGTTGGGTACTGCCACGGTCTCGAGCATTCGGCTGACTAGACGCCTACCAAAAACACCACACATACACGCCTGCAATGGTTTTCCTTTATTGTGATTTAAGCACCACCTGGAGTTTGGGCCTCTGTTGTTGTATATTTGCTGTGACCGTGTCTGAGGAATCTAACTGCGCCTGTGAACAGCGCCCGCAAATAAACTCACGGCACCTGTCTGGAAGTTTCTGTACCGATCCCCGCTCTACAATGAATCGAAGAGGAGGAGGAGAAGAACGAGGAGGAGGAGGAGGAGAGTGAGAAGGAGGAGACGTAAGGGAGTTATGAAAAGGGGAGGAGGAGGAGGAGGAAGAGGAGGAGGAGGAGGAGGAGAAGGAGGAGGAAGAGGAAGATTATAAATAAAGAAAAAGACGCAGGGAGAAAAGGAAGAGAGAGAAAAAAAACTAAGGCAAGAAAGAAAAAAATAGAAGCAAAGGAAGTGAAGGCAGAGGATGGAAGAGGATGAAGGAAATGAGGAAAAAGAAAATAAGAAAGAAGGAGAGGAAGGAGAGAGGAAGAAAGGAAGAGGGAAGGGAGTTTGGGGAGTAACAAAGAAGAGAAGGATGAGAGGAGGGGAAAGGAAAGATGGACGAGGAGGAAATAGGAAAAAAAAAAAAAAAATGCCGGAAAAGATAGAAGGAGCAGGAAGGGTAAAAAAGTAACAAAGATGGAGATGAGAATAGAGGAAAAAAGGAGGAGGAAGAGGAAGAGGAGAGGAAAGCGGAAGGAGGGAAGATAAACGATAATGAAAGCATAACAAAGTGAAAAGAAGGCAGATCAGAGAGAGAGAGAGACAGAGAGAGAGAGAGAGAGAGAGAGAGAGAGAGAGAGAGAGAGAGAGAGAGAGAGAGAGAGAGAGAGAGAGAGAGAGAGACTAGAACCATAAGCAATAAAGAAAACACACAAATCTTTTCTTTTTCGTTCTTTTTTAACATTTTTTTAGTTTATCATTTTTTTTTACTTTTCTTCTACTTTCACCTCCACCTTTCCTTCTCCTTTCCGCACTGACACTGTTTCCTTTTTACTCCTTCCTTCCTTTGCTTGTCCTTTACTGTTTCTTTCTTTTAATTTCCTTTATATCCTTCTCATTTCCTACTTCCTTTCTCTCCATTTCCAACTTCTCTTCTCCCTTCTTCTTCCTGCACTGACTCTGTATTCTTTTCACTCCTTCCTTCCTTCCTTCCTTTGTTTATCTTTTACTGTTTCCTTTCTTATTAGTTTCTTTCTCACTTTCTACCTTCCTTCTACCTTCATCTCTTCACCTCTAACTTTCTTTCCTTCCCACTCTATTTCCTTTCCTCCACCCCCTTCGCTTACCCTCAACCTCCCTATCTTTCTCCTACTCCTATATATCTACAACTGACAGCATATCCTTCTCTCCTTCCTTGTCTTACCCTCAACCTTCCCATCATTTCTCCTACATTTACTCTTACTCAAGTGAAGATAATTCCCTGGTTTTATCTCCTGCCTCTACACAGACTAACACACTCTTTGCACGGCGCACTCTGGCATCCCCCAAATTAGGAATTCCCTGTATGGATTGCTCCTCTCGAGACGCTCCGGAATCCAAGGCGAGGAGGTCGAAAGGTAACACAAGAACTCTTGGTAATTACATAAACACACACACCGGAGCAGTTTTTTTTTCTTTTATTTTGTCTTATCTTTATGTTGGAGTTTTGGCCTCTATGTGTGTGTTGAGGGGAGGGGGATTCTCTCTCTCTCTCTCTCTCTCTCTCTCTCTCTCTCTCTCTCTCTCTCTCTCTCTCTCTCTCTCTCTCTCTCTCTCTCTCTCTCTCTCTCTCTCTCTCTCTCTCTCTCTCTCAGCAGTATTACGCTGTAGTGTTTGACAATGTTGCCACCGTGTCGTGTTGTTTCCAGGGTTCAGCGTGGTCTTGTTAAAGTCTTTGTTCTCCCATCAGGATTACTTGCAGGAGCCACAGAGATGACAAGCCGGGTTCTCGTGGATGTTTTCCGCTACTATTGATGCAGAATACTCGTATATGTTCAACTGCTTTTAGAACGATGACTACATCCCTGAAAGTCTCGATAATCTCCAGAAATGCCTTTTTTTCGTGTTTATGTGAGATGGTTTCTTTGTGGTTAAGGGCGACAAAAAGACAGATAAAGAAAGAAAGATGAAATAAAGATCTACTGAAAATGCCAGGCTTCCACAATGATCTACCACCAGTTAACCACCACCATTGCCACCACCACCACCACCATCTCCTCCACCACATCATAAAAATTAACAAAGGAATAAAATAAAGAAAATAAATGAATAAAATGAAGTGTGAAAAAAAACAAATAAACAAAAGTAAAGATAGGTAAAATAAATGTCAAAATAGATAAAATAAGAAAAGAAAAAATAATAAAAATGAATGAATAAACAAATAAATAAATAAATAAATAAATAAATAAATAAGTATATAAGTAAAAAAAATAACTCTTGTATTTTTGGAAGAATTCGAGGTGCAACGAGACGAAGCGAGGCGAGACCGTTGCTTCACCAGGCTGGAAAAGCAGACAAACAACGCAGCTGGGGACACTGAGAGAGAGAGAGAGAGAGAGAGAGAGAGAGAGAGAGAGAGAGAGAGAGAGAGAGAGAGAGAGAGAGAGAGAGAGAGAGAGAGAGAGAGAGAGAGAGAGAGAGAGAGAGAGTCCTTCCATTAGCTTTACGTTCAAGACTTGGTGAGAGATTCAACACAAAGAAGTAACCTCAACGCAGAAAGAAAAAAAAACATCAATAATGAACGAAACATACAAACGAAACGTACACGAAAAAGCAAAAAAAAAAAAAAAAAATGAAAAAAAAATAAAAGAAAAAAGTGAGTCAGGATAACGCAGGAATAACGAATAAAAAAAGAGAATAAAAGCCGCAACATTAGCAAATTGCACACACAGACCAGGGACCGTTGAATGGCAGATACGCAGCAAACAAGAGACGCCGCTGCCGCCGCTGCTATTGTGTCTATAAAAATAAATGATAATAATGCAATGTGTAATCGCCTAAAACATTAAATTGTGGGAATAATGCATAAGTGTGGAAGGTTTTCTTAACGCCCTTTGCTTCCCTCTACTTCCCTTCACCTTCCCTTCGTCTCCCTTCATCTTCGTCTCCCTTCCCTTCGTTTCCCTTCATCTTCCTTTCGTCTGCCTTTCGCCATCCCTTCGCCCTTCCTTCGGTCTCCTTTCGCCTTCCCCCTCACCTTCTCCTTCATCTTCCCTTCACTTTTTCTTCACTTCCCCTTCGCCCTCCCTTCACCTCCTCTCCACCTCCCTTTCGCCCTCCCTTCGGCTTTCCTTCGTCTCCCGTCCACCCTCCCTTGGTTCTCCCTTCAGCCTCCCTTCGCCCTCTCTTTGCCACCCCTTCACCATTCCCTCACCACCTTCCTTCTCAAGGGTGAAGGGTTGCAGTAGTCAAAGCGAAACACATGATGAAGGAGGACAAAACGAGGCAATATTTCAGTCTCAGCGCACCGGCAGGAGGAGGAGGAGGAGGAGGAGGAGAGGGAAAGTGAGAGAGAGAGGAGAGTGTAGGAGTGAGAGGAGGGTGTAGCAGTGGGTGTAGCAGTGGGGCACATAGCATGAAGACGGGGAGCGGACCGCCTTACATCGTCTGGTATTCACTACGCAAATGTAGTTGGTGATGATGTTTGGTACTTCCTCTCCCTGGTGACTGGCTGACTGGTGGACGCACGGGGGATGTGGTGGTGGTGATGGTGGTGTTCTGGTGGCGAGAATAGCTCAGGTGGTCTGGTGGTGGTGGTGTTGGTTGTGATGGTGTTGGTGGTGGTGGTGGCGGTTGCCTATGCGACTGGTGAAGGAGCTGATACGGGAATTATTGTGGGCGAAGTGATGTCTTTGGTGCGTGACTGTGTGTGTGTGTGTGTGTGTGTGTGTGTGTGTGTGTGTGTGTGTGTGTGTGTGTGTGTGTGTGTGTGTGTGTGTGTGTGTGTGTGTGTGTGTGTGTGTGTGTGTGAGAGAGAGAGAGAGAGAGAGAGAGAGAGAGAGAGAGAGAGAGAGAGAGAGAGAGAGAGTGGTGACGGTGTGATGAGTGGTGACTTCTGAGGACTAACAAAAATTATGGGGATTGTGAAATGCCTAAACTTTGCCTTTTTGGTCATTCTCTCTCTCTCTCTCTCTCTCTCTCTCTCTCTCTCTCTCTCTCTCTCTCTCTCTCTCTCTCTCCACGAACTCGATGCACGTGGAATATTGTCAGTTTTTCCTCCTCAGTAAAAATTTGATTTCAGTCTTTTCAGGAGAAACAAAATGCTCTCCTTTCCTTCCCTTTTCCCTTCCCTCCCTTTCTGTTCCTTTCTAACCCCGCTCCCTTTTCCGCAGCAGTGCACAATGGTCTTCCGAGAGGCTTGGAGGAGGTACACCAATAGGCAAACACAGATTCATACATACGTACCCACTTATACGTAAATATATAAAAGGGAAACCAAAAAATGATTTTCCTTCAGACGGATTATGTTAAAAATTGTAACGAAAAAGAAGAGTGGAAATTATACGGTAGTTTGAATTTTTCGT
>NC_087154.1:15619017-15626517 GCF_035594125.1 Scylla paramamosain
ATCTGTTACCACCGTGTCAGGTAGTCCTTGTGACCCGAATGTAACTTGCAACTTTTCAATAGTTATAGATGAAGTGGCTGACTGTGTAGCGTGAACATCCATCCATTTGGAATGGGCATCTATGATGACGAGGAACATCTTACTTCCATAAACGGCCCAGCGTAATCCAAATGTAACCTGGACCAGGGTTTTAGTGGCCACTCCCATGGCTGCAAAGGAGCGTCTGGGAAGATTTCACTTGTTGGCACTGTGAACATAGTTGTACTGTTGACTCAACATCTTTATCTATATTGGGCCACCACACATGACTACGCGCAATACCTTTCATGCGCGAGACTCCTGGATGCGTTGCATGTAGCTCAGCCAACACATTTTTTAGCTATCTGAGGCACCACCACTCTTGATCCCCACAAAATTATTCCATCTTGGACACTTAATTCGTGCCTCCTTCTAAAAAAAGGCTGAAGTGTTTCCTCTGCTATATGTCCAGGCCAACCGTACAGAATGTGATCTCTTACCTTCGAGAGTGTTGAGTCCTTATCCGTCCATTGCCTTAACTCTCTCGACGTGACGGGTGTCTAGTCTTCTCCAACACGCATGGCCACACTGGAGTCACCTTGGGGAATTCAGGGAGAGGAAGGCGACTCAACCCATCAGCATGTACTATATTTTTCCCTGGTTTGTGGGTGATAGTGTATTCATACGCCGATAGTGTTAGCGCCCAGCGTTGGATACGACTTGATGCCATCACAGGCACTGGGCGAGTTTCATTAAACAGACTTTTAAGTGGCTGATGGTCTGAAATGATCTCAAAATGGCGGCCATACAAGTAATTATGAAATTTCTTAACACCAAATATTATTGCCAAACCTTCTTTCTCTACCTGAGCATACTTGCGTTCAGCTATGCTCAGGGATCGGGATGCGAAAGCAATCGGTTTCTCCTCTCCAGACTCCAAAACGGTGTGCAAGGACTGCTCCCAATCCGTATGGTGACGCGTCACAGGTGAGCAGGAGGGGCTTGCTGCTGTCATAATGCACCAACACCTTGGAGCTCGCCAACAGTTGTTTCGATGTGGCAAGGGCACGCTGCTGTTCTGGTCCCCATTGCCATTCCACGTCCCGTTGCAGTAATCTGTACAAGGGAGCAAATACTGTGGAGAGATTAGGAATGTATCTGCCATAATAATTAACAAGCCCCAAATACGCCTTTAGTTCAGTGATGTTGCTTGGTGTGGGTGCCTTTATAACAGCTTGAACCTTGTCCTCGGACGGAGTGCAGCCCTTCCGCATTAATTTTATGTCCTAAATATGTTACTTCTGGTGCCTGAAACACACACTTCTTTAACTTCAGTTTCACCCCCGCGTCATCCATACGCCTCAAAACTTCTGTCAGGTTACTCAGATGTTCCCTTTCCGTCCTTCCCTGTCACTAATACATCATCCAAGTACACCACCACGTGAGGGATACCTTGCAGTAAGTTCTCCATAACTCTCTGGAATATTCCTGGCGCCGAGGAGACTCCGTATGGTAAGCGATTATATACGAATAACCCCTTATGTGTATTTATCGTTACATATTTTTTTGATTCCTCTTCCAGTGGTAGTTGTGAATAAGCATGTGACAGGTCTAATTTTGAAAAAGTCTTCCCTCCTGACAAATTTGCTAATAAATCCTCAACCTTCGGTATCGGGTAACTGTCCACTCTAGACACACGGTTCACAGTCATCTTGTAGTCCCCACAAATACGTATGGATTTGTCTCCCTTAACTATCGGGACTATTGGCGCCGCCCACTCTGAGAACTGCACAGGTTCAATTACTCCATCGTTAACTAGCCGTTCCAACTCGTGCTCCACTTTGTCTTTCAAGGCGTAGGGCAAACGGGGCGAGCTTTGAAAAAACTTGGGTTGTGCCTCCTTATCCACATGTAGGGTCGCCTTTGTGTTTCTGATGAGACCCAACTCCTCTTTTGAAAACATTACTAAAACTGCGAATGACCTTATCACACTCTGACCGACAACTATAAACTGCAGCCCAGTCTAGCTTAATTTGTTTCAACCAGTTTCTCCCCCATCAAACTCGGGCCGTCTCCATCCACTACCACCAACGGCAGAACTTTCGACTGGTTGTTATAATTAACCTCCACATTCACTTCCCCCATCACTTTCAATAAGTCTCCACCGTAGGTGCGTAACACTACGTCGGAATACTCGAGCACCGGCTTGCACGTATCCTTCCAGCTTTCTTCATACACTTTCTGACTTATAATGGACACCGCAGCACCAGTATCCACTTCCATGGGAATAGCCACCTTGTTAACTTCTGGGTGAACAATCACAGGTGGTTCACGAGCCCCCCGCACTGTATACAAGGTGTATTCTTCCCCAGTTGTCTCACCGACCTCCTCTTCACCCTCAATCTTGTGCATTTTCCTTTCCATGTCTGCTTTATTTCGACACATCCTTGCCAAGTGTCCCACTTTCTTACATTTAAAACAGGTAGCACGTGCAAAATGACAGCTAGGAGCCACATGCGGACCCCCACACCTGTAGCACTGTGGTCGAGGATTCGTTCGCCACCCACGGTGTCTCTTGACCTGACATGTTACGAGATCGTCTGGTGTGTGGAATTGACGACCGAAAAATTACAAGCAAGGTTGTTGGCAGATGGGAATTTGGACTTCCAAGAAGGCAGAGGCAACTGCTCTGGCTATGGAGGCTGCGGCAAAAGACACTGAAGACCTACAACAGGCTGGGGAGTACCGCAGCAGTCAAGTGAACAAGATTCAGGAGAGGCGCGGGGAAGGAAGAAAAATTCAAGAGACACCGTGGGTGCGAACGAATCCTCGACCACAGTGCTACAGGTGTGGGGGTCCGCATGTGGCTCCTAGCTGTCATTTTGCACGTGCTACCTGTTTTAAATGTAAGAAAGTGGGACACTTGGCAAGGATGTGTCGAAATAAAGCAGACATGGAAAGGAAAATGCACAAGATTGAGGGTGAAGAGGAGGACGGTGAGACAACTGGGGAAGAATACACCTTGTATACAGTGCGGGGGGCTCGTGAACCACCTGTGATTGTTCACCCAGAAGTTAACAAGGTGGCTATTCCCATGGAAGTGGATACTGGTGCTGCGGTGTCCATTATAAGTCAGAAAGTGTATGAAGAAAGCTGGAAGGATACGTGCAAGCCGGTGCTCGAGTATTCCGACGTAGTGTTACGCACCTACAGTGGAGACTTATTGAAAGTGATGGGGGAAGTGAATGTGGAGGTTAATTATAACAACCAGTCGAAAGTTCTGCCGTTGGTGGTAGTGGATGGAGACGGCCCGAGTTTGATGGGGAGAAACTGGTTGAAACAAATTAAGCTAGACTGGGCTGCAGTTTATAGTTGTCGGTCAGGAGTGTGATAAGGTCATTCGCAGTTTTAGTAATGTTTTCAAAGAGGAGTTGGGTCTCATCAGAAACACAAAGGCGACCCTACATGTGGATAAGGAGGCACAACCCAAGTTTTTCAAAGCTCGCCCGTTGCCCTACGCCTTGAAAGACAAAGTGGAGCACGAGTTGGAACGGCTAGTTAACGATGGAGTAATTGAACCTGTGCAGTTCTCAGAGTGGGCGGCGCCAATAGTCCCGATAGTTAAGGGAGACAAATCCATACGTATTTGTGGGGACTACAAGATGACTGTGAACCGCGTGTCTAGAGTGGACAGTTACCCGATACCGAAGGTTGAGGATTTATTAGCAAATTTGTCAGGAGGGAAGACTTTTTCAAAATTAGACCTGTCACATGCTTATTCACAACTACCACTGGAAGAGGAATCAAAAAAATATGTAACGATAAATACACATAAGGGGTTATTCGTATATAATCGCTTACCATACGGAGTCTCCTCGGCGCCAGGAATATTCCAGAGAGTTATGGAGAACTTACTGCAAGGTATCCCTCACGTGGTGGTGTACTTGGATGATGTATTAGTGACAGGGAAGACGGAAAGGGAACATCTGAGTAACCTGACAGAAGTTTTGAGGCGTATGGATGACGCGGGGTGAAACTGAAGTTAAAGAAGTGTGTGTTTCAGGCACCAGAAGTAACATATTTAGGACATAAAATTAATGCGGAAGGGCTGCACCCGTCCGAGGACAAGGTTCAAGCTGTTATAAAGGCACCCACACCAAGCAACATCACTGAACTAAAGGCGTATTTGGGGCTTGTTAATTATTATGGCAGATACATTCCTAATCTCTCCACAGTATTTGCTCCCTTGTACAGATTACTGCAACGGGACGTGGAATGGCAATGGGGACCAGAACAGCAGCGTGCCCTTTGCCACATCGAAACAACTGTTGGCGAGCTCCAAGGTGTTGGTGCATTATGACAGCAGCAAGCCCCTCCTGCTCACCTGTGACGCGTCACCATACGGATTGGGAGCAGTCCTTGCACACCGTTTGGAGTCTGGAGAGGAGAAACCGATTGCTTTCGCATTCGATCCCTGAGCATAGCTGAACGCAAGTATGCTCAGGTAGAGAAAGAAGGTTTGGCAATAATATTTGGTGTTAAGAAATTTCATAATTACTTGTATGGCCGCCATTTTGAGATCATTTCAGACCATCAGCCACTTAAAAGTCTGTTTAATGAAACTCGCCCAGTGCCTGTGATGGCATCAAGTCGTATCCAACGCTGGGCGCTAACACTATCGGCGTATGAATACACTATCACCCACAAACCAGGGAAAAATATAGTACATGCTGATGGGTTGAGTCGCCTTCCTCTCCCTGAATTCCCCAAGGTGACTCCAGTCCCCGGTGATGTGGTATGCGTGTTGGAGAGACTAGACCAGACACCCGTCACGTCGAGAGAGTTAAGGCAATGGACGGATAAGGACTCAACACTCTCGAAGGTAAGAGATCACATTCTGTACGGTTGGCCTGGACATATAGCAGAGGAAACACTTCAGCCTTTTTTTAGAAGGAGGCACGAATTAAGTGTCCAAGATGGAATAATTTTGTGGGGATCAAGAGTGGTGGTGCCTCAGATAGCTAGAAAAAATGTGTTGGCTGAGCTACATGCAACGCATCCAGGAGTCTCGCGCATGAAAGGTATTGCGCGTAGTCATGTGTGGTGGCCCAATATAGATAAAGATGTTGAGTCAACAGTACAACTATGTTCACAGTGCCAACAAGTGAGAAATCTTCCCCCAGACGCTCCTTTGCAGCCATGGGAGTGGCCACTAAAACCCTGGTCCAGGTTACATTTGGATTACGCTGGGCCGTTTATGGGTAAGATGTTCCTCGTCATCATAGATGCCCATTCCAAATGGATGGATGTTCACGCTACACAGTCAGCCACTTCATCTATAACTATTGAAAAGTTGCAAGTTACATTCGGGTCACAAGGACTACCTGACACGGTGGTAACAGATAATGGTACCAATTTTTGTAGCGAAGAGTTTGAAGCTTTCTTAAAACAAAATGGTATCATTCACATAAAGACATCTCCCTACCATCCAGCATCCAATGGGTTGGCGGAAAAGGCAGTTCAAATTTTTAAAAATTCTCTTAAAAGATTAACAGGAGGCTCATTGGAATCCAGAATTAGCAAGTTTCTGTTACGGTATCGAGTAACACCTCAGACTACCACAGGAGTTTCCTGCTGAGCTTTTAGTGGGAAGAAAATTAAAAACTTGTTTAGACTTACTGCATCCAGATGTCCAGGATAGAGTTATGAAGAAGCAAGAAATGCAAAAGTACTACCATGATCAGAAAGCGCGGCATAGGGAATTTAAAGTGGGAGAATTAGTTTATGTAGTAAACTTTTCTCCAGGGAAAAAATGGCTATCAGGCGTAATTGTCCAAAAATCCGGTCCTGTTTCTTTCAAGGTGCAGTTGCTAGATGGGAGGACTGTACGACGTCATCTCGACTATGTGAGGAGAAGAGTAAGCATAGAGGGCGAGACGGTTAACGCAGATGATGCCATACCACCTCCCATGGACCTCACAAATGGAGCAGGAATTCAGAAACATGGTTCGGCACCGGCAGGCAGCGTGTCGCCCCTAAAGGCAGGAGTTTCGAAGCAGTCCGGAGCACACAACAGCAACGCGCCGGATCAAATTCAAGAACGAGAGTTAACCTCAAGTCAAGAGTTCGGAACCTGGATTGCCGCCACAACAGCAGCCGTTGGAGAGGGAAACACTGCGCCGTTCTGAGAGACTGCGCCAGAAGCCAGATCGTTTGCAGATAGCTTGGAAATAAAATGTTAGGTCTCTTGCTTCACTTGTGTTAACTATTTTAATTGTTGGAGTTTTGTATTACTTTTGCTAGTTTTAGAACTTACTGCAAGGTATCCCTCACGTGGTGGTGTACTTGGATGATGTATTAGTGACAGGGAAGACGGAAAGGGAACATCTGAGTAACCTGACAGAAGTTTTGAGGCGTATGGATGACGCGGGGGTGAAACTGAAGTTAAAGAAGTGTGTGTTTCAGGCACCAGAAGTAACATATTTAGGACATAAAATTAATGCGGAAGGGCTGCACCCGTCCGAGGACAAGGTTCAAGCTGTTATAAAGGCACCCACACCAAGCAACATCACTGAACTAAAGGCGTATTTGGGGCTTGTTAATTATTATGGCAGATACATTCCTAATCTCTCCACAGTATTTGCTCCCTTGTACAGATTACTGCAACGGGACGTGGAATGGCAATGGGGACCAGAACAGCAGCGTGCCCTTGCCACATCGAAACAACTGTTGGCGAGCTCCAAGGTGTTGGTGCATTATGACAGCAGCAAGCCCCTCCTGAATCTTGTTCACTTGACTGCTGCGGTACTCCCCAGCCTGTTGTAGGTCTTCAGTGTCTTTTGCCGCAGCCTCCATAGCCAGAGCAGTTGCCTCTGCCTTCTTGAAGTCCAAATTCCCATCTGCCAACAACCTTGCTTGTATTTTTCGGTCGTCAATTCCACACACCAGACGATCTCGTAACATGTCAGGTAGTTGGTTTCCGTACGCACAGTGCTCCGCTAATTTCCGAAGGTCAGTAATGTAAGAAGACACAGATTCAGTTGGTTGCTTGAATCGTGAGTTGAATTTGAAGCGCTTCATGATTACTGACGGTTTCGGGCACATGTGATTCTCCAACAGCACTTTGAGGTCACTGTACGACTTGTCGGCTGGCTTCTCTGGTAGGCAGAGTGACCTTATCACTTCGTAGGTTCTTGCTCCACAAACAGCCAATAAAGTAGATTTCTTTTTTTCTCTTCAATAATGTCGTTGGCTTCAAAAAATGCTCCAGCCGCTCCACATATTGAGTCCACACCTCGGCATCCTGGTTAAATTCTTCTACTTTGCCAATAAATCCCATCCTCGTCGCCAATGTAATAACTGCAGGATTGAGACGTAGTAAGAGATGGACTCCAGGGGTAACAATGTATTAAGGAGCGGCTACCCGCTTGCCGGCTGGAGCTGAACTGGCTCCATACAGAGAGAAGCTTCCGAAATCAACTA
>NC_087154.1:15629017-15634017 GCF_035594125.1 Scylla paramamosain
ACCGCAGTTAACAACTAACCCAATAAAAAAAAAATATATATATATATATATATATATATATATATATATATATATATATATATATATATATATATATATATATATATATATATATATATATATATATATATATATATATATATATATATATATATATATATATATATATATATGTAAAACTCCGGCCTGTAATATCTTAATCATGCAACTTAAGGTTCAAATCCTGGAAGAGAAAGGACAACACAGGATCAGACAAGGCTTGGTTAGAAAATTAGCAGCAGACCATTTAAAAATACCTCAGTTATCCCTTGACTGTTGACGCCCAGCGGCAGAGGCCCATTTTCTTTGAAGCCACCCAGTTCACAGGGTTCACAAGGAGGGCGAGGCTGCGGGACAGAAGCGGGCGTGCGTGTGGCGATATGGGAGCCTGGGAAGAAATGAAAGGGGGAAAAAAAAAGTATGTCATTGATGCGACGATGAGTAAAAATAAATAAAAAAAATAAAATAATAATAATAATAATAATACTGTAAATATGTAGATAAGGATAGAGTCAAAACTCGAGAAGCGTGAAGGGGGAAGAAAATGGTTGAGAATGACAAAACAGAAATGTGAGGAGGAAGAAGAGGAATGAGTGTTAAGAAATGATGATAAAACTGGAATGTAGAGCTGAGTGACGAAGAGGCTAAAGCATGGAGAGAGTGAAGGCTGAGGAGGTGATTAGTGAGGGACAGTGAGTACTAAGGAAGCTGATGAAGGAACGTGACCCGGACACCAAATGAATAATGTGTCAAGAAAAAAAAAAAAAAAACTGAGCATGAAGCAGTTTTAATTTTTATTTGTTTTTTTTTTTTTTGATTAATCATTATCTTTTATTAATTTATTTTATTTATTAGAAGGAAACAGAGAAAGAAGATGTGGCAACGTGCACGAGCTGAAGCATCCCTACCTGTGCCTTTCCTTCCTCATCCCATGCCTGCCTGCTGAGAGAAAGTCTTGTGCAGCAAGGCCGCGGAAGGAGGGGAGGCATGCAGTTAGCAAGATCAGAAGAGGAGTTAGCATGAAAATAGCGGTAGAAGACAGCTAGATATGCAACATTGCGGCGGTGAGAGAGAGGCTGAAGACAGTCAGTTAGAGGAGAGGAATTGATGAGACGAAAAGCTTTTGATTCCACCCTGACTAGAAGAGCAGTATGAGTGGAACCCCCCCAGACATGTGAAGCATACTCCATACAAGGACGGATAAGGCCCTTGTACAGAGTTAGCAGCTGGGGGGGGGTGAGAAAAACTGGCGGAGACGTCTCAGAACACCGAACTTCATAGAAGCTGTTTTAGCTAGAGATGAGATGTGAAGTTTCCAGTCCATATTATAAGTAAAAGACAGACCGAGGATGTTCAGTGTAGAAGAGGGGGACAGTTGAGTGTCATTGAAGAAGAGGGGATAGTTGTCTGGAAAGTTGTGTCGAGTTGATAGATGGAGGAATTGAGTTTTTGAGGCATTGAACAATACCAAGTTTGCCAGAATGAAAAATTTTAGAAAGATCTGAAGTCAAGCGTTATGTGGCTTTCCTGCTTGAAATGTTTACTTCCTGAAGGGTTGGACGTTTATTAAAAGACATGGAAAAGTGCAGGGTGGTATCATCAGCGTAGGAGTGGATAGGACAAGAAGTTTGGTTTAGAAGATCATTAATGAATAATAAGAAGAGAGTGGGTGGCAGGACAGAACCCTGAGGAACACCACTGTTAATAGATTTAGGAGAAGAACAGTGACCGTCTACCACAGCAGCAATAGAACAGTCAGAAAGGAAACTTGAGATGAAGTTACAGAGAGAAGGATAGAAACCGTAGGAGGGTAGTTTGGAAATCAAAGCTTTGTGCCAGACTCTATCAAAAGCTTTTGATATGTCCAAGGCAACAGCAAAAGTTTTACCAAAATCTCTAAAAGAGGATGACCAAGACTCAGTAAGGAAAGCCAGAAAATCACCAGTAGAGCGGCCTTGACGGAACCCATACTGGCGATCAGATAGAAGGTTGTGAAGTGATAGATGTTTAAGAATCTTCCTGTTGAGGATATATTCAAAAACTTTAGATAGGCAGGAAATTAAATCAATAGGACGGTAGTTTGAGGGATTAGAACGGTCACCCTTTTTAGGAACAGGTTGAATGTAGGCAAACTTCCAGCAAGAAGGAAAGGTAGATGTTGACAGACAGAGCTGAAAGAGTTTGACTGGACAAGGTGCAAGCACGGAGGTACAGTTTCGGAGAACAATAGGAGGGACCCCATCAGGACCATAAGCCTTCCGAGGGTTTAGGCCAGCGAGGGCATGGAAAACATCATTGCGAAGAATTTTAATACGTGGCATGAAGTAGTCAGAGGGTGGAGGAGAGGGAGGAACAAACCCAGAATCGTCCAAGGTAGAATTTCTAGCAAAGGTTTGAGCAAAGAGTTCAGCTTTAGAAACAGATGTGATAGCAGTGGTGCCATCTGGTTGAAATAGAGGAGGGAAAGAAGAAGAAGTAAAGTTATTGGAGATATTTTTGGCTAGATGCCAGAAATCACGAGGGGGAGTTAGATCTTGAAAGGTTTTGACATTTTCTGTTAATGAAGGAGTTTTTGGCTAGTTGCAGAACAGACTTGGCATGGTTCCGGGTAGAAATATAAAGTGCATGAGATTCTGGTGATGGAAGGCTTAAGTACCTTTTGTGGGCCACCTCTCTATCATGTATAGCACGAGAACAAGCTGTGTTAAACCAAGGTTTAGAAGGTTTAGGACGAGAAAAAGAGTGAGGAATGTACGCCTCCATGCCAGACACTATCACCTCTGTTAAGCGCTCAGCACACAAAGACGGGTCTCTGACATGGAAGCAATAGTCATTCCAAGGAAAATCAGCAAAATACCTCCTCAGGTCCCCCCAACTAGCAGAGGCAAAACGTCAGAGGCACCTTCGCTTAGGGGGATCCTGAGGAGGGATTGGAGCGATAGGACAAGATAAAGATATGAGATTGTGATCGGAGGAGCCCAAGGGTGACAGCATAAGCAGAAGGATTAGAGATCAAGAAAAGGTCAAGAATGTTGGGCGTATCTCCAAGACGGTCAGGAATACGAGTAGGGTGTTGCACCAATTGCTCTAGGTCGTGGAGGATAGCAAAGTTGTAGGCTAGTTCACCAGGATGGTCAGTGAAGGGAGAGGAAAGCCAAAGCTGATGGTGAACATTGAAGTCTCCAAGAATGGAGATCTCTGCAAAATGGAAGAGACTCTCTTCTCTTTCCCCACTCTCTCTCTCTCTCTCTCTCTCTCTCTCTCTCTCTCTCTCTCTCTCTCTCTCTCTCTCTCTCTCTCTCTCTCTCTCTCTCTCTCTCTCTCTCTCTCTCTCTCTCTCTCTCTCTCTCTCTCTCTCTTTCTATCTTGTCTCTATTACCTTTCTTCCTCCTCCTCCATCCACATTCTCACTTCCGTCATCCCTTTTATTGTTTTTCTTTTTCTTCCTTTTTACCTCGTTTCTCTTTCCTCCATTCACTGTGTCCATCTGTAGCCCTTCATTCTTGTCTTCTATCCTTCTTTTTGTTTTTCCTCTCTTCCCTCTTTCATATTTGTCTTTTCTATATTTCCATATTTTTATCTTATTTTGCTTTTTTTTTCTTTTTATTCTTCTTTTATATCTGTTTTTTTTTTGTCGTATTCTTCCTCCTCACTTTTTTTTTTACTTACTGCTCTTCTTTGTCCCTTCCACCTCTTACAACTTTCTGTCCTTCCTCCTCCTCCTCCTCCTCCTCCTCCTCCTCCTCCTCCCACTTTCTAGAACCCTCCACTTCTCCACTCCCCCCTCCCTTTCAACTCTTCCTCCTCCATTTGTCCCTCCCTTTCTCTTCACTTTCCTGAGTTTTGTTGGGTAGTGGACATGTTGGTGTTGTTATTGTCGTTTTTGATATGTTAAGTGATCCTTGAGTGAGTCTTTCCCTTGTGGTGCGTGGAAGAACACAAGACTTCTCAATTTTTTCTCTTTTTTTTTTTTTTTTCCTCCGTTACCTGGGAGTTGCTGGGTTACATTTCCTGACAATATTTTTTTGCTCTCATGCTTACTTGTCTTGTCTCTTGTCTGCTGTCTGTTGTTCAGTGTTTTCTCTCATCCAGCGTCTCCTTTAATTTAGTCTGTACTAAGCAAAACACTTTATTTTACAACTTTTATATGCTTTTTTTTTTTTTTTACCTCTTCATGCCTCTGATAAAAGAAATACAGAAAGCAAAATGAAAACAACAAAATATCCTTCATTCTCGCTTTCATGAACTTTGAGAAGAAAAGGAACGTAAGTTTTTTTTTCTATTTATGTAGGAGGGACACTGGCCAAGGGCAACAACAAAAAAAAAAAAACAACTGAGATACCATTCCCAGAAAAGTGTCCAAAGCGGTAGTCAAAAACTGAAGGATAAGTGTCTTGAAACCTCCGTCTTGAAGGAATTCGAGTCAGAGGAAGGTGGAAATACAGAAGCAGGCAGGGAGTTCCAGAGTTTACCAGAGAAAGGGATGATTGACTGAGAATACTGGTTAACTCCTGTATTAGAGAGGCGGACAGAATAGGCTGGTCAGTTTAGTTAACTCTTTAGGTGTCTTGATGTTCCTCTGTTATATATAAGACGCAGAAAGACGAAAAAGCATAATTAGGAATATATTTATTAACCTGGAAAGTTGAAATGTTATCTTTGCTCACCTGAAAAGTATCTTGTGATTGGTTCATATTGTTCACCTGAGTTGTTTAGAAATTCTGCCTGTGTCCAGTTTATTAGTTACGATGTTCCTCGTGGTTCAACTTGTTTACCTGGGAAATTGAAATGCCATCTTTGTTCACCTGAGAAAATACCTGATAGCTTTTTCACATTGCTCACCTTAGCAATATGGAACTTTTGCCTTTCTCCAGTTCATTAATCGTTTTGTTTCTCGTGTTTATCTGGAAAAAAAATAATAATTAATTGGTTAATTATCTAGAAAGTTGAAATACCACCTT
>NC_087154.1:15639017-15656517 GCF_035594125.1 Scylla paramamosain
GAAAGAAGTGAAAGAACGCGTAATTCTAAGTAGAAAATGTTCTATACACATATGTATTATAAGGCTTTGTTTACCCGTCAGTGGAGTTGAAAATGTACGGGACTCGCGGGTGTGCTCTGTGACATGACGGACACACGGTTGCATTGTCACAGCCTCGGAGGTGCCACTTGGTCAAATTACGAGTAGTTTAATCTTATTTTTTTGCAGGCTGTGGAATATTATAGTATCTTATAATAAGACAAACGACATTAAAAAGCTTGTAACTTACCGATAAGCATTACACAACAACATTATTGCGGTCATTAAAAATACTTCTGTAAAATGCGACTGCGCACTATACTCGTACGTAGACTCTCTCTCTCTCTCTCTCTCTCTCTCTCTCTCTCTCTCTCTCTCTCTCTCTCTCTCTCTCTGTCTCTCTCTCTCTGTGTTAATAAAACTAACCTCTGCAGTAAAGTAATCATGATAAGTAATAATAATAAATAATAAATTCAGCAAGTTCAGGGAAGCAGGAGCCAATGTTTATCCTGAATTTCCAGATGGATTTCTCTTACGATATTCATGAACACAGGAATAGGCCAATGCTCAGCATTGAAATACATCTCGATTTCTGGAAAGCCCCTGACGAGGACCCTCATGCGAGACTCCTAGACAAACTACACTCACCGTAAATACATCATTCATATGCCAGGATCAGGAGGTGGCTGGGAAAAGACAATGGTCTGTACTGAATGGCTGAATCTCGCTGTAATTATGTCATTTATCGTGAACCTGAGGACTAACCCGTAGTGGTGAACGTCTGAGGTGTTCATCAGACTGTTTCACAGACTACAGAGCTGATAAGTTTGTTTCATATCCATGTTATTTATTTATTTTTTTTTATTTAGTTTCTGTATAAAGATGCAGAATCCTCGCTAAACTTTTAGAAGAAGGAAAACGCCTTCAGAAATTTTTATACCTTCTGCTATAGCCTGTTAAAAATAGTAAACAAAAGATGCTGAAACGTTCAAGAACCCACTTACTCAATGTTTATAGAAAATAAGAATTGCAACTGATAGATTACTGCTTTACTGACTTAGTGGAAGGAGAGAGGAGCACCAGGCAGTGTGGTCAGTCGTGAAACACTTTTCTAAGATTTCTCATTGATCCGGAAATTGAGAAACAACACTCGACCTTGATATGATAAACTGATACACATAAAAAGAAAAAAAAAAAGATAAAAGAAAATCCATCCAACACAACAGCATGCACTCTGATCCCTGACAATGGCGGGCAGAGTAAAAAGGAGACTGGCCTCATCGTTACCAGCGACGCGAAATGGCCACATGATTGCGCATCTCGGAACCACAAAGGTGACGCGATGCTTCGGTTCACATGGAGGAAATTTGAATCCAGTACACTGCCAATCATTTTATCGCTACACAACATGCAAGAGAGACTCCCCTCAACGCTCGGTGCTCCTGTGATGTCCAATACTACGGAAAAGATTTGTGATATCTGGAGAGAAAACAATTCCGTGCCACAAAACTAATCCCAACAACAAAACTCCATTAAAAGAACCAGGACTGCTCGCCGTGTATTTCCGAGAGGCTGCAGGACTGACTGTTTTGTGACGCCGCGCTTTTTGGCAAGTCTGGGCTCGGCGAAGCGGCGATCACTCCAGCGTCTTTGAACTTTGGACTGTAATAATGACGAGAAACCAATACTTCGTGAGTAAAGCGAAGATGTGGCTGTATTTTGTATCCTTTCATAATAACACTAAGCTGTATTACGTATCTTTGTGCAGTAAAGGTGACAATGTCTGGAACCAATGTATGGGCCACAAATACACTTGTTCTTGCCACAGGAAATTGTCATAAGTTATTTCCTTCAAATATTGTGTTCTCTTCCCTCCTCTCTCTTTCTCTCTCTCTCTCTCTCTCTCTCTCTCTCTCTCTCTCTCTCTCTCTCTCTCTCTCTCTCTCTCTCTCTCTCTCTCTCTCTCCTTGCCCCTCTTTGTCCTCCTCCTCTTGCTCCTCCTACTCCTCGTCCTTGTCCTCGTCCTCGCTCTCGTCCTCGTGCTACAGATGTTCCCAGTCTTGTCATTCCATGTTTTCTCACTCCGCCTCGTGCTGGTCTCTGTTACAAATGTATTTCCTCCCGCGACCTTAACTCGCTAGTGTCTTTGAAGCTGAAGCTCTCGCCGTAATGGAAAGTTGCTTGTAAACATGCTTGAGATTGGAAGTGCAAAAGTGGCAGAGAAAAGCACACACACACACACACACACACACACACACACTTCAGTATTCGTGTAGGTTGAGTAAATTCGCGTTCTCGAGACTAGAGCCTCGAGGTGTTGACCCAACGTGCCTCCCTCCCTTTCTCCTTCCCTTCCCTCTCACCTTTCGCACCTTTCTGTCCGTTTCCTTCCTTTTCGTTACAATATTATTATTTTTTTTTATGAAGGAGAGGCACCAGCCAAGGGCAAAACGCTAATATAAAACCCCCTACTGAAAATAAAGGTTAGAGACGGTAAAGATACTGTATATAACGTTTGCAGATATAAAAACCATACAGATGAACGTTCGAGGACATTGATGAGCTCGGTGCCTCAACAACTAGGTCATACAGTACCGGGTAATGTTTGGAAAAGAGCGCTACTTCTCCCACAAAGAAACTACCGAACGCCAGGACCAAACTCGTAATTAAAACTTAGTGATAAGAAAATAAGGTAAGGTGTAAGACGCCATCGGGCCTACACGTGGTAATCTCTCTGAAATCATCTTAAAAACCTAGAGAATATTGTCAAACTCACATAACCAACGCCCAGGATATGGCAGAGAGCGGCTGTGTCGGCTGTCGTAATTGGGGAAATGTAGCACAGAGCATCACTGCACAACAAAGCACAGTAGAGCGAGGCTTTCAATACGAGGGAGCACAGCAGTTTTGATAACATTCATCCCCTGACAAATGAAAGGCTTTATATGCCAGGAAATGGCCAAACAGGACCTGCCTCAGCTTATCCGGATCAACTAACTGGCGGGTGATAACACCACCATTCACTGATTAATTAAAAAACGCGCCGCTGTAAAACCTAGCCCTCACAGTTTTCTAAACGTGCCTAATTCGCAAATTATCTGTAATGATTCACCAAAAAACTCGACTCTAGTGAAATGTACCAACAATTTGCTGGCTGGAAAAATTAAGAGCTTGTTGCTGTTCGAAGGCCGATTCCATATTTGCAAGATGCAAGGCAGAGAGAGAGAAAGAGAGAGAGAGAGAGAGAGAGAGAGAGAGAGAGAGAGAGAGAGAGAGAGAGAGAGAGAGAGAGAGAGAGAGAGAGAGAGAGAGAATTAACATCGGTACTTAACCATAATCATAATCTTTCACATTCACCGCCACTACAGCATTCTCACTACTATCACTACTATTATCCCACCCACGCTCCTGCCTCCACCAGTCACAGCAGGGCACAGCAACAGGTGAGCGTGTGGGAACGAGCATCCACCCACCCCACGATAAATGACACTGACTACAGCTTTACTACAAACCCTATGGGCTTCCCACACACACCTGATGCCTAATGGCCACCTAGACAACTCTGATCCGAACTCCCGCATCTCAACTTCAGTGACTCTCCTGTTGGTAAATTCATCAAACAAGCCACTGTGCATCTACGTGGGCTGGTGTCGAGGGCCAGAGAGGAAAGGTAGGGAAACAGGTGGGCTATACACAAAAGCTTAGTCTGGTAACGGAATTTAACTGAGGAGACGTGAACTTAGTAACACTGCCACTGACCGATGCTTTCGTCTGCTGATTGGCGCCAAGTATTCTCGTTTTCTTTTCCATATGGTGCGGCAGACTGGTTTCATGTTTACTTAAACCTATAATCGTTTATAAGGTACCGATGTATGCGTACAAATAACCCGGTATCTTATAACTAACAGATGATTTTGGTAGGTATTCGTATATAGCCAGCTTGCCACACGTGTGAAAAGAAACCACGAATGCTTGAGCCAATCGACAGGCGGGAACATCGGTCAGTGTTACTGATACAGTGTTCATGTGTCGTCAGCTGGTAAAGTTACCTTGCCAGAGTCGCCGTGGTGATATAATAACACCGTTAGAGAGAATGGGAGGAGGAGGAGGAGGAGTCTGGGTTACCGGGATACGAGAAACTAGAACGGAGGAGAGGCTGAAGAGTTGGAAATTAGTGTCCTAACTGGTTCATCTCGAGCGTGGCATCTCTCATACTCTACAAGGTATGAAGAAACTGATTATCGGATAAGATGGCAGATAACTGGAATAGACTCAGGTTGTTAGTGATGAGTTAAGAGGGAAACTTTTAGAGATGAATAGACAACTGTATGGATTTGGATGATTGATGGTCATAGGAGCATAAATATGTATATTACAGGGACATTAGGCTCCTTGTCCGCTCCCTTTACGTAAGCACAATAACAAAACATAGGAGGCAGGAGACAGTAGACACCTGCCGAAACGATAATTACTCCCAGTGAGGTCTAAAGCACTGTTCAGGGGGTGCTGTGAACTTATCATTAAACCCAGTGTGACCTCACTGAACGTTTCCCTTTGTGTCTCACAACACAAGGGGGTAGTCACAGCCTGCCCTCTAAAGACAACTCTCTTCCTCCACACAAAACTACAAGCACCTAATAACACACACACCCTTCACTCAAAAAAATTTAAAATCGTGGCGACTCCTACACCAGCCTCGGAGTCCCCATCTGGGGAGGGGACCATAAATGTCCCCAGGTCGGACTGCCTTTCCGTCGACGACCCTAAGTGTCTTGACACCCCCCTCAACTTTTTCTTCATTAACTTCTGCAACATTCGCGGTCTAAGATCTAATTTTCAATCTGTAGAACACCACCTCTCCTCTTCTAAACCTCATCTTCTTTTCCTCACTGAAACTCAGGTGTCTGAGGCAACTGACAGTAGCCCCTTTTCTGTTCCCTCCTACTTTCTCTATCCTCATTTTCGATCCAAAGCTGGATGCTGCGTTTATGTGCGCAATGACTTAACCTGCTCTCGTGCCCACGCTCTTGAATCTTCCGAGTTTTCCACCATCTGGCTACGACTACAGAGTCATTCTCATACTAAATTTATCTGTGCTGTATACCTCTCTCCTAACTCCTCTGACTATAAGAAATTCTTTGACTACTTAACTTCCAAAGTGGAGCACATTCTGACCCTCTTCCCTTTTGCAGAGATCTCCATTCTTGGAGACTTCAATGTTCACCACCAGCTTTGGCTTTCCTCTCCCTTCACTGACCATCCTGGTGAACTAGCCTACAACTTTGCTATCCTCCATGACCTAGAGCAATTGGTGCAACGCCCTACTCGTATTCCTGACCGTCTTGGAGATACGCCCAACATTCTTGACCTTTTCCTGACCTCTACTCCTTCTGCTTATGCTGTCACCCTTTCTTCTCCGTTGGGCTCCTCCGATCACAATATCATATCTTTATCTTGTCCTATCACTCCAATCCCTCCTCAGGATCCCCCTAAGCGAAGGTGCCTCTGGCGTTTTGCCTCTGCTAGTTGGGGGGACCTGAGGAGGTATTTTGCTGATTTTCCTTGGAATGACTACTGCTTCCGTGTCAGAGACCCGTCTTTGTGTGCTGAGCGCATAACAGAGGTGATAGTGTCTGGCATGGAGGCGTACATTCCTCACTCTTTTTCTCGTCCTAAACCTTCTAAACCTTGGTTTAACACAGCTTGTTCTCGTGCTATACATGATAGAGAGGTGGCCCACAAAAGGTACTTAAGCCTTCCTTCACCAGAATCTCATGCACTTTATATTTCTGCCCGGAACCATGCTAAGTCTGTTCTAGCCAAAAACTCCTTCATTAACAGAAAATGTCAAAACCTTTCAAGATCTAACTCCCCTCGTGATTTCTGGCATCTAGCCAAAAATATCTCCAATAACTTTGCTTCTTCTTCTTTCCCTCCTCTACTTCAACCAGATGGCACCACTGCTATCACATCTATTTCTAAAGCTGAACTCTTCGCTCAAACCTTTGCTAAAAACTCTACCTTGGACGATTCTGGGCTTGTTCCTCCCTCTCCTCCACCCTCTGACTACTTCATGCCACGTATTAAAATTCTTCGTAATGATGTTTTCCATGCCCTCGCTGGCCTAAACCCTCGGAAGGTTTATGGACCTGATGGGGTCCCTCCTATTGTTCTCCGAAACTGTGCCTCCGTGCTTGCACCTTGCCTAGTCAAACTCTTTCAGCTCTGTCTGTCAACATCTACCTTTCCTTCTTGCTGGAAGTTTGCCTACATTCAACCTGTTCCTAAAAAGGGTGACTGTTCTAATCCCTCAAACTACCGTCCTATTGCTTTAATTTCCTGCTTATCTAAAGTTTTTGAATCTATCCTCAACAGGAAGATTCTTAAACATCTATCACTTCACAACCTTCTATCTGATCGCCAGTATGGGTTCCGTCAAGGCCGCTCTACTGATGATCTTCTGGCTTTCCTTACTGAGTCTTGGTCATCCTCTTTTAGAGACTTTGGTGAAACTTTTGCTGTTGCCTTGGACATATCAAAAGCCTTTGATAGAGTCTGGCACAAAGCTTTGATTTCCAAACTACCCTCCTACGGTTTCTATCCTTCTCTCTGTAACTTCATCTCAAGTTTCCTTTCTGACCGTTCTATTGCTGCTGTGGTAGACGGTCACTGTTCTTCTCCTAAATCTATTAACAGTGGTGTTCCTCAGGGTTCTGTCCTGTCACCCACTCTCTTCTTATTATTCATTAATGATCTTCTAAACCAAACTTCTTGTCCTATCCACTCCTATGCTGATGATACCACCCTGCACTTTCCACGTCTTTTCATAGACGTCCAACCCTTCAGGAGGTAAACATATCACGCAGGGAAGCCACAGAACGCCTGACTTCTGATCTTTCTAAAATTTCTGATTGGGGCAGAGCAAACTTGGTATTGTTCAATGCCTCAAAAACTCAATTCCTTCATCTATCAACTCGACACAATCTTCCAGACAACTATCCCCTCTTCTTCAATGACACTCAACTGTCCCCCTCTTCTACACTGAACATCCTCGGTCTGTCCTTTACTTATAATCTGAACTGGAAACTTCACATCTCATCTCTAGCTAAAACAGCTTCTATGAAGCTAGGTGTTCTGAGACGTCTCCGCCAGTTTTTCTCACCCCCCCAGCTGCTAACTCTGTACAAGGGCCTTATCCGTCCATGTATGGAGTATGCTTCACATGTCTGGGGGGGGTTCCACTCATACTGCTGTTCTAGACAGGGTGGAATCAAAAGCTTTTCGTCTCATCAACTCCTCTCCTCTAACTGACTGTCTTCAGCCCCTCTCTCACCGCCGCAATGTTGCATATCTAGCTGTCTTCTACCGCTATTTTCATGCCAACTGCTCTTCTGATCTTGCTAACTGCATGCCTCCCCTCCTCCCGCGGCCTCGCTGCACAAGACTTTCTTCTTTCTCTCACTCCTATTCTGTCCACCTCTCTAACGCAAGAGTTAACCAGTATTCTCAATCATTCATCCCTTTCTCTGGTAAACTCTGGAACTCCTTGCCTGCTTCTGTATTTCCACCTTCCTATGACTTTAATTCCTTCAAGAGGGAGGTTTCAAGACACTTATCCACCAATTTTTGACCACTGCTTTGACCCTTTTAAGGGACTGGCATTTCAGTGGGCATTTTTTTTTATTAGATTTTTGTTGCCCTTGGCCAGTATCCTTCCTACATAAAAATAAAAAAAAAAAAAAAAAAGGCCGCTGTTCTGTCACGAGTCACGATCAAACATCAAAATAATACGGCAAGGGAGTCTCTGGCGGGCAGTCGTAAAAATATACACTGAACGACCTACTTCTGTATGTTCTCCTTAAACAGATTACCAAGAGGACGCGAGAACAGTCTTTTCTCTACTTTCCATAGTGGCATATTCCCTATGGAGGGTTCTACGTCCTCGTCCCTTCGCCAGTATACGGGAAGGCTTCGCTCTCTCATAACGACTATTTTCCTAGGCCACAGAGATGATTAGCCTCAAGAATTCTGAAGAATTTTTATCTTGTTAATGATGTAAAAAACATGATTAATATGTCACTAGAATAGTAAAAATATCCCTAAAAAACTAGTGTCACTTCAAATAAAGCCTTTTGAAAGTAGTGATGCTGGATGGAACTGTTTTAGAATATTGGACCTTGTCACATTATAACAGACATTTCTTGAGACTTCTGAGACTCTCCTTTCACTGCTATCATTTAACGTCCCAGATGTGCCTCGAGGGGTGTGCTGTGTCGTCCGGCGCGGCGGTGCACTGCTCGTGGTGTTGGGCAAGCGGCTAACATGCTTCGTGACGTCGATGCTGGTCGGGAAAATTATTGCATGGTGCTTATTGAGGAAATATGCACGGTAATGCGTTGGTTATTGGACAGGCGTGCCATTCCCACTGGTATTAGAGCAGTCACTAATTGTTTGCTTGTTGCCAGGCACTTCTCATTACTGATAATATAAACACCATTATCTGTCTGCCTTATAATTACCGAACCCATGGCTCACAGTGTGTGTGTGTGTGTGTGTGTGTGTGTGTGTGTGTAAAACGTGTCACATATAAAAGCTGTCTGGAATTATGACGCACATCACTGAACTGTCCCGCAAACTTTCAGTGTTAATGTGAACCATGTGCTTCCCATATACTTTGTCCTCGACTCTCAATCTAATTAGTGGTAATTACGACCTTTAAATGAATTTTAAACGTTTAAATTTGTATCTATGAAAAATATGTAAAGCTTCACATGTGGAAATGTCTGTATAATTTGGTAATTTAACAAGAATTGTGTCTCATTCTTAGAGGTAAAATGCATTATTCAGATTTGAAAATATCATGGTCATATTCATATACAATTTTCGTGTTTATGCTGTGAGCTGGTGTAAGCATGAAGCCTTTGAGGTGGTGAAGGTAAAAAAGGAAGTTGGAGAGACCGGAAATGATGAGGTGAAGGATGGAGGGAGGTGGAATAGAGTGAATATTGTCATGTTATTGGCTGAGTTTACCTTGAATGGGATCACGTTTTCTTAGTGTCCCCGTGTTTCGGTTACCTGCCATTCAGGCATTATCCTTATTATTGTTATAAGTAGTGTAAGGCTTATTTACCCATTTTATATCATGTAGTATTATTATTTTCATAATTTAAGTTCTCTATATCTTTGTATGAATAAGGAAGGAAGTATAATTGAGGTGAAATACCTTGAAAACGAGGGGAGCTTGAGTGGGCAGCAACACATTCCAAGGAGGGGAAGGTAGAGCGCCTTGGGTCGTGAAGTGGGGAGGAAGGTGGCGTTTCTCAGGGAAGGATTTTGGTGTGGATTGGTGATGGAGTGAGATTGTGGAGGTATTAGTGGTGTAGCGGTATAACCTTGATATCCAGGATCAGGTTAGTGAGTCTTTTGTGGTACCAAGAACTCTTGTCCGCTGAAATTCGGTTGTTGAGTTGTGCCGGTGACGCTGTTGGAAGGGGTCATAGGTCAAACTGGCAGCCATTTTGTGAGTGGAGGTTGTGGTGTTAACCTTGGAAGTTGGTGTTGTGGTGTATTGGTGATTTTAGGGACGATGTTATGGTGTTATGGGTAATCTTTGGTGATGATGGTAATCTCCTGTGAGGTTTGAGGAGGTGAAATACGGGAATTATTGTCTGGGGACGCGGTAATGGCGTCCGGGTAAATTCCTGCGGTTGAGGGGAAATATTTCTGTGACTGGTGGAGGTGTAAACGGGTTCTGGTGATGTGGGAAGTGACGAGAACGTCATGTAGTAACGTGTACTACCTCATGTTGTTTGTGAATTATTATTGGTATTAATATATGTGCTTGTAACATAGAATAATCGTGTTTTCTATCCCCCCAACATTAATCTGGTATTAGAGGTAATTCCAGGTGTGCTGAGTCAAGGTAAAGATAGAGTGAGAGATAATTCTGGCGATTTCGGATAGGTCGGGTAGGCACTCGAAGCCTTTAAAAATCCAGACCTTTAAAACTTTCCGGGATCAGTGTAACGTCCACTTTCTTGGAGAGATAACCGGGATCGTACGATCGCAGGTAAGTAAGCGATCGTGACAGAATATGGGGGCCTGTCCGGGATTCTTTGAACATTTGTGGGGTGTAACGAGTGTTACATGGTGATTGTTGTTGGGAGGAATTTACCTGTGTGAAATATTTCTTTAAAACTGTGCATGTATTGTGGTGAATATTTGGAGAAATATTTTGTGAATATTTTGTGGAGTGTAGCAATTGTAATCATGGCCGCTAGACATGTTGAGATGTTCCTTCTGTCGAGAAGTGTGCATGATCTGTACACACTAACCAAGGAGGAATTATGTTCAGTGGCTGAGAGGTTTCAAGTGGAGTTGAAATCCAAGAAAAAGGAGGAAATGCAGGCAGAGTTGAAAAATGCTCTTGTGGAGAGGAGCTGGTTTGAAAATGATGGTGGTGAAAGTGAAGATAATGATGGGGAGAGTGTAGAGGAAGGTGCTGGGGTCAGTGAGATAAACCTGGGTGCTCTTGGTGGAACAGATGGCCTTTCTAGTAGTGAAAAATTTGAGCTAATGAAACTTCAAATACAGATGCAGAGGGAGCAGAAGCAGCAAGAGGTGGAGTTAAAGAGGGAGCAGATACAGATGCAAAAAGAGATTGAGATAGAAAAGATTAGAGCGGAAAGTAAAAATAAAGTAAATGAGACCAGGGCAGGAAATGGTGCCCAAATCAACCGGGATTTAGAGAGAAAGTCCATCAGTATGCCTAACTTTGTGGAAGGGGAGGAAGAAAACTTCTTTGTTCAATTTGAAAAAACTGCAAAGATGATGGGATGGGATGAAAATGATTGGGCATTAATAGTCCAGTCTAAATTTTAAGGAAAGGCCCGAGAGGTATATGTGAATTTGAGTGAGCAAGACGCGCGTGATTATGAAGTGGTAAATGAAGCGGTGTTGGGATCAACCCTTCTATGTCCGAGTGTGTACCGGGAAAGGTTCCTCAGGACAACAAAACGCCCAGGTGATACTTATCTCGGGATGGCTCGAGAGGTTATCCTTAAACTGGACCGGTGGCTGAAGGCCGAGGAAGCCACTACACTTGAGGAGGTAAAATGAGTTATGCAGATGGAACAATTTATGAGCCAAATGCCCCTCAGTGTAAAATATGAGCTCATATCACACGACGTGAAAGATGTGATGGAAGCCGGACGCAGAGCTGACAAGTACTGTGCGGTCCGTGGGCTGAACGGAGATGAACACCATGAAGGGAGAAAGCCATTCTCCAGCATGCCCCCGCCAGCCGACCACAACATGAGGTCTACGCCCTAAAGGAGTAGGCCCAGGAGCACTACCTATTACCAGAAGGGTAGTGGTGATGAAGGTGCAGTTAAGTGCCTTGGATGTGGAAGTAGCGGGCATAGGAAGTTCCAGTGTCCGAAGGGACGGCCGAAGCCAGTGGGAGCAGTTGCCGCCCAAAGAGACCTGATAAAGTATGTGGAGAATATGAATGCAGAGATACAACAGGAGCCGCCGAAAGATGAGGGCTTTGAGCACTTCACCAGTAAGGGCACAGTGAAAGTGGAGGGAAGTCCAGAGAAGATGATCAGAATCCTTCGGGATACGGGAGCTAACCAGAGTCTGATCTTAAGTAGTGTACTCCCATGGAATGAGGAGACCAGCACTGGCAGAGAGGTCTCATGCAAGGGTGCAGGAGGCAAGTTCAGTATTCCCCTGCACAAAGTTTGGCTGGACTGTGGATACGTCACTGGAGAGGTGACGGTGGGAGTGAAGGAGACACTGCCCGTAGATGGAGTGGATATGCTGGTTGGGAACGACCTGGCTGGAGGTCGAGTTATCCCTAAACTTCAGATGGTAGACAACCCTCTGATAGGGATGACAGAAACCACCACTCCGGCAGCAGTCCCTCACTCAACAGATGGAGAGGCAGAGGTGCCTGAATTGGTCCCAGTCTGCGCAGTGACCTGAGCGATGGCCTGGAAGGAACGCATGGACACCGAGGGAGCAACGCAGGAGGACGAAGGCCTGGGCGTTCTGTTTGAGGAACCTGATGAAAAAGGAACTAACCCGGATTGCGCGAGTGGTGAACCGGTTGTAGGCCAGGTGGAGCCCAACCTTGATTTTCTGGTAGAAAAGAGCGAGTTGATAAAAGCTCAGGAGAGTGATGAAAGCTTGAAGTCTGCTTGGAATGAGGCTAAAATGCTGGGTGAGCTGGACAATGAGTACGTGGGCTACTACGTGAATAACGGGGTATTAATGAGAAGTTGGAGGCCCCTGACAGCCCCAACCTCTGATCACTGGATGGTGAAAAGGCAGATTGTGGTGCCACGGGTATATAGGAAGAAAATTTTGGAGATGGCACACGAAGGTAATCTAGCAGGACACCTGGGGGTCAGAAAAACCCTAGGAAAAATCCTGTGTCATTTTTACTGGCCCAGAGTGAGAGGTGATGTGAAAGAGTTTTGTAAAACTTGTGGTTTGTGTCAGAAGGTGGGCAATCCGAACCAGGTGATTCGCCCTGCCCCCCTTCACCCTATACCTGTGGTCGACGAGCCTTTCAGTAAGGTGGTGATAGACTGTGTAGGTCCTTTACCAAGGACCCGGAGGGGAAACCAGTACTTGCTGACTATTATGTGTATGTCATCCAGGTTTCCTGAGGCCATTCCCCTCAGGAGTATAAACTCTAAAAAAATTGTGAGGGAACTGGTGAAATTTTTCTCCTGGGTGGGAATTCCTAAGGTGTTGCAGTCAGACCAGGGAAGTAATTTCACTTCTCGTGCGTTCAAGGAAATCCTAAGGGGTCTAAAGATTGAACAGAGACTGTCGAGTGCTTATCACCCTCAGTCTCAGGGTTGTGTAGAAAGATTTCACCAAACTCTTAAAAACACTCTCAGGATGTATTGTGAGGAGATGAGTGTTCAGTGGGATGAGGCATTGCCACTAGCCTTGTTCGCGTTAAGGGACAGTGTGCAGGAGTCAACTGGTTTCAGCCCATTTGAGTTAGTGTATGGGCATGAGGTGAACGGTCCTTTAAGGATGGTGAAAGAAAAATGGTTAGGAGCAGAGGAACCTCATACTGTGGTGAAATATGTATCTGATTTCAAGGACAGATTGATGAGAGCTAGGAAAATTGCTCGGGAAAATTTGAAAAATAGTCGGAGTGAGATGAAAGGCTGGTATGACAAGAAGGCGAGGGACAGATCTTTCCAGCCTGGGGACAAGGTATTGGTTCTTTTCCCATTGCAGGGTGATCCTTTCAAAGCCAGGTTCAGCGGGCCTTGGGAGATTGAGAGGAAAATGAGTGATGTGAATTACATTGTAAAAACTCCAGGGAGGAAGAAAAAGAACCAGTTGTGTCATGTAAACATGTTGAAGCCATTTCATGAAAGGGACAGAGAAAATGGAGGTGATGTAGTAGTGGGAGTAAGAACTGTGAGTGTTGTAAATGCAACCACTGAGGCGGAAGAGAAGTGGTCCGAAGTGAAACTGAGTAGGTGTGAAGGGATGGTGCTAGAGAACTCAGCTGTGTTAGGGAATTTAAATGATAAACTGGGGCACATGGAGCTAGAGAAGAAGGAAAGAATTAGGGAGATAATTGAAAGATTCAATTCTTTGTTCCCTGATGCACCTAGAAAAACGAATGTGGTGGTGCACGATGTGGATGTTGGGGAGGCTGAACCCATCAAACAGCATCTCTACAGAGTTAACCCGCAGAAAAGAGAGATCATGAGAAAAGAAGTAGAGTATATGCTGGAAAACGACTTGATTGAGCCCAGTGAGAGCCCATGGAGTTCGCCATGTGTACTGGTGCCCAAGCCTGGTCAAGAGAGTTTCCGTTTTTGTACGGACTATAGGAAGGTTAACATGGTGACAAAACCTGATGCTTACCCTATCCCTAGAGTTGATGACTGTATAGATCATGTGGGAAGTGCCAACTTCATAACAAAAATTGACTTGTTAAAGGGGTACTGGCAAGTAGGACTCACTGAGAGGGCAAAAGCCATATCAGCTTTTGTCACCATGGATGGATTATACCAGTACAAAGTTCTTCCGTTTGGGATGAAGAACAGTGGGAGTTCTTTTCAGAGGTTAATGAACAGAATACTGAAGGGATTGAAGGGATGTTCTGTGTACATAGACGACATATTGTTGTACACTGAGAGTTGGGAAGAGCATGTGCAGCTGCTGGAGGAAGTATTCAGAAGGCTGGATGATGCCAACCTTACTGTCAACTTAGCAAAAAGTAATTTCGTGCAAGCTAATGTGGAGTACTTAGGTTTCAAGGTTGGAAAAGGTGAAGTGAGAACCGTGGAAGCCAAGGTGAAAGACATTGTAAATCTCCCTCCACCCACCAATAGGAATGAGATACTGAGATTCTTATTGGCCAGTTGATATTACAGGCGATTTTGTAAGAATTTCTCTGATGTTGCCATGCCCCTGACCAAGTTGCTGAATAAGAAGTCAAAATTTTGTTGGGATAAGCTTTGTGAAGAAGCTTTTCTGGAGATTAAGAAAATGTTAGTCAGTGCCCCAGTGCTGCGCATGCCTGATTATGAAAAACCATTTGTATTGTATGTGGATGCCAGTCAGAATGGTGTGGGTGGTGTGTTAATGCAAGAACATGAGGGAATGGAGCACCCCATACGCTATTATTCTAAAGAGTTGTTACCATATCAAAGGGCTTACAGCACTATTGAGAAAGAGACTTTGGGCCTAGTACTGAGTTTGAGTCATTTTGAAGTGTACGTCAAAGGGACGGGACAGCCTGTGCAGGTCTTCACCGACCACAATCCGCTCATTTTCTTGCATAAAATGAAAAACTCCAATCAGAGGCTGATGAGGTGGTGCCTGGTCTTACAGGACTATGACTTAGAGATTCACCATGTGAAAGGCAGTGAGAATATTATTGCCGATGCCTTGTCCCGTGCACCATCTAGTCGTGAGGCATCCTAATCAGGTGCCTCACGCCTCTTTTGGGAAGGGGATGTCATGTTATTGGCCGAGTTTACCTTGAATGGGATCACGTTTTCTTAGTGTCCCCGTGTTTCGGTTACCTGCCATTCAGGCATTATCCTTATTATTGTTATAAGTAGTGTAAGGCTTATTTACCCATTTTATATCATGTAGTATTATTCTCTTCATAATTTAAGTTCTCTATATCTTTGTATGTATAAGGAAGGAAGTATAATTGAGGTGAAATACGTTGAAAACGAGGGGAGCTTGAGTGGGCAACAACACATTCCAAGGAGGGGAAGGTAGAGCGCCTTGGGTCGTGAAGTGGGGAGGAAGGTGGCGTTTCTCAGGGAAGGATTTTGGTGTGGATTGGTGATGGAGTGAGATTGTGCAGGTATTAGTGGTGTAGCGGTATAACCTTGATATCCAGGATCAGGTTAGTGAGTCTTTTGTGGTACCAAGAACTCTTGTCCGCTGAAATTCGGTTGTTGAGTTGTGCCGGTGACGCTGTTGGAAGGGGTCATAGGTCAAACTGGCAGCCATTTTGTGAGTGGAGGTTGTAGTGTTAACCTTGGAAGTTGGTGTTGTGGTGTACTGGTGATTTTAGGGACGATGTTATGGTGTTATGGGTAATCTTTGGTGATGATGGTAATCTCCTGTGAGGTTTGAGGAGGTGAAATACGGGAATTATTGTCTGGGGACGCGGTAATGGCGTCCGGGTAAATTCCTGCGGTTGAGGGGAAATATTTCTGTGACTGGTGGAGGTGTAAACGGGTTCTGGTGATGTGGGAAGTGACGAGAACGTCATGTAGTAACGTGTACTACCTCATGTTGTTTATGAATTATTATTAGTATTAATATATGTGCTTGTAACATAGAATAATCGTGTTTTCTAGCCACCCAACATTAATCTGGTATTAAAGGTAATTCCAGGTGTGCTGAGTCAAGGTAAAGGTAGAGTGAGAGATAATTCTGGCGATTTCGGATAGGTCGGGTAGGCACTCGAAGCCTTTAAAAATCCAGACCTTTAAAACTTTCCGGGATCAGTGTAACGTCCACTTTCTTGGAGAGATAACCGGGATCGTACGATCGCAGGTAAGTAAGCGATCGTGACAATATGTTAGTGCGTGTGTTGCATAATACCTTAGATGAGTTGAATAGCTTGATTGTGATCGGTGTTTGTTAAATCGAACTGATAATCCGACTTGGTATTCCAAAATGGCACGAGTTGGTTCATCAAGTGGGCCGTGTTGGTAAAAGGGAATGGCAGAGTTGCAATGAGCCGAGTTGGACGCACACCGGCCAGGAGCAGGAAAGGAGAAATGAGCTTGTTTGCTTTGGAACATGGAAAATTATTCAAAGTATGTAATGTTCATTATCTTTTATAAAAATTCCATTATGAAAGCACAGTATTTCATCGCTAGTAAATAAAACTGAGTCAATAGGGCAGTACCTCTCGCCCAAGAGAACATTCCTTTCATTGTCTGTGTAACTTAACGTTGTTGTGGAAAAGGAGGAGGTAAAATTAGAGGGAGTATATATTATCTTGGCAGTTTAGGTAAGAGAGAAAGCAAGAGGAGGAGGAGGAGATTAGCAATAAGTGATATAAATTGATATTAATTGTATGGGTTATGAGAGAAGGAAGAGGTGGAGGAGGAAGAAGACGAGGAGGAGAAGGAGGAAGAGGAGTAAGAGGAGGAGGAGGAGGAGGAGGGAGGAGGAGGGAGGAAGGGTGTATGTATGTGTGTGATCTAAAGAGGCTGTAGAAATCTCTCTCTCTCTCTCTCTCTCTCTCTCTCTTTTTTATTTAAACATAGGTACAATATCACCCGAAGGCGCCATTATCACCCGAAGAGAGAGAGAGAGAGAGAGAGAGAGAGAGAGAGAGAGAGAGAGAGAGAGAGAGAGAGAGAGAGAGAGAGAGAGAGAGAGAGAGAGAGAGAAAACATCGTCTCCCTTTCCTCTGATGATTTTGTTACTGCGCCCCTTCCCCTCCCCTCTCTCTCTCTCTCTCTCTCTCTCTCTCTCTCTCTCTCTCTCTCTCTCTCTCTCTCTCTCTCTCTTCGTATATATTCAAATGAGAGTTTTCTGGATAAAATTCGGTAGTAGGAGGAGGAGGAGGAGAATAATAAAGGTAATGTATATATGGAACGAGTGATAAATAGAGAGGGAATAAAAGAGAGAAAAGAAAAGATGAATAAGAAGAGGAAAAGAAGACGATGAACAGTAGTAGTAGTAGTAGTAGTAGGTTGTTGTTGTTGTTGTTGCTGTTGTTGTTGTTGTTGTCTTTGGCTTTCACTCTCTCCTCTCCCCTCAATCTTTAATATCCTCAGCTTTTTAAACTCCCCCCCCCCTCTCTCTCTCTCTCTCTCTCTCTCTCTCTGTCTCTCTCTCGCTTACAAATTAGCGTTTCCTCCATTTTCCGTAACTGTCTATGCATGTTCCGTAATAGTTCTCCTTGAAATAATTGAAGGGGTAACTAAATAAAAATATAGAATTGCAATATAAA